>NC_060280.1:13155334-13210118 GCF_021613505.1 Equus quagga
CCCCCCCCCCCCCCCCCCCCCCCCCCCACGCTTACGCAGGTCTCTGGTCTTCGCATGTGGGCCTCTTCAAACCTTCCGACCCTAATTACAGAAAGGAGACATTTCCCATTCTTCTAGATCCTCCCCCTCGGCCCTCCCCGTCCGGGCCTCAGGCGCTTTTCCTTTTACATCCACCCCTCCCGGCCTACCCCAACCTTCAGTAGGCCTCAACCCTTATCCACGCCGCCATTGTTATTTACATCGTCGTCTGGGGAGGCGGAACGCTTCACCCCGTGCGGATGGGACTCCCTGGCAGCACTCATCGTTGCGGGGACCCCGATGCGAAACGCCGAACCGACTCGCCGTTCTCCTCAGTCGCGGCGCCAGCACCCTGCTATCTGCCACTAGCCCAAGTACCGCCACTCCAGAACGCAGAGCGCCTCCGGGCCTTCTCCGCCACAGTCGTCACCGCTGCGGCCCCTCGCCACTCCGGAGCACTCTGGGAATTGTAGTTTTCTGGCTCTCTTCATACTGGCCTGAACAAAAGAGATGGATGGATGTCTAAAACTACAATTCCCAGCAAGCCCAGCGGCGCAGCTCGCGGGGTGTGGCGGGAGTGCCCTCTGAGGCTCCGCCTTCTTCGGCTAGTGGAGGGAGCTTTCCCGCGGATGGGTATGGCGGTGAGCGTTAGGTGAAAGCTTTGTCGCCCCATGAAGAGGCTTAGACTGAGTTTTGGCATTTCCCTGTGAGACGCTGCCCCTTAGGCAAATGCATCTGTCATGGTTAAGCACCTGGGTTTAAATGTAATGTTTGAGGCTTACTGAATCCTCACAGGTACTTCCCCTCAAGACAAAAACTAAAAAAAAAAAATGGCTTCTACCGTTTCCACCCTGGTGGTCCCTATTGCTGGTAGGGGATTTCTAGATGACCGGCGGTGTTGCTTTCTGGAAGATTCTGATGAATATTTTGCCGGTTTCTTATTGTCACCGAAATGAGTTCAATATGGTATTAAGTGCCAGCTAATTGGCTATTACTGAAACAAGGGTCCACCTGAGGGAGTTCAGCGAGCTTTCCACACGGCGGCGTGGGAAGTGGGGAGTGACCCCATTTGCACCTTCACCAGGTGAAGGCCGTCTCTGCCGGAAAGCCTGTATCTTTTTGTTTTCCTTTTAAAAAATATACACTTTTTAAAAATTGAGGTGAAATTCACATAACGTAAAATAAACCATTTTAAAGTGTACCATTCAGTGGCGTTTAGTACGTTCACAATTCTGTGCAGCCATCACCTCTATCTAATTCCAAGACATTTTCATCACCCTGAAACGATCCCAGCACCCATTAAGCAGTCCTTCCCGATTGCCCCCTCTCTCCCAGCAACCAGTGGTCTACTCAGAAAGCCCTGTAGCTAAAGCTGCTATTGAGTTACTGGAAATTTATTCATACTGTATCAACATCTCTGAGTTTTTAATCAGGCCTGAATCTGGCTGCCTTTAACCCTAATATTCTGTTAGGATCTTTGTTCTTGTTTATCCTGAAGCTTTTGGACCTTGATCAAAAGTTTGACTTTTGTTTTTTAAGCAAAACTCAGTAAGTGATGATAGTATAGATGTAGTGTGAGTGTTGGGACTGAAAGCAGTCTGTGAAACTGCTCAACTATTAGCTTCTCATCTCAGCAGTTACTTAGTTTGACCGCCTGTGTAGAAATAGTATTACTTTGCTAGATTTCAGATGATCGCTGAAATATTTATAGAATTGTGACCATTGGAAGACAGTTTTTTAATTTATCCAGTCATATATCCAAATTCTGCACTTTTATTTTGGAAGCAAAAGAATAAGGATACTAATTAGGATAATATGAAAAAAAGATTTCAGATAGGGTCATATTTTATAACCAAGCATGGGCACCTTAATCTGTTAAGCCTCTGGTGAGCATAAACTGCAGATCAAGGAGGAGAAGAGTAAATCCATGGGGAGAAAAAGTATTATTTGGAAGTGGTTGCTTGCTCTTTACTAAGAATTAAAATATTTTAATACTATCTCTGATTCTACAAAGGTTCTATAAATATAATTACAAGGAAATTACAGTTGCAGAATTTTCTAGGATGGACTAGAGTTCACCTCCAGAAGGTTTGACACACTGTAATATATACAATTTAAAACGCTTAGCTTTATTATCAATAAACAAATGGGATGGCTGAATAGGTAATTTAGACTGCTACAAGAATTCTGAAATAAAAAAGGTCTATCAGTAAGGTTAATAGTTACTAAATAGTTCTAACTTTAGTAATTGGTGAAAGTCCAGAGAAGTTTAATGAGCTAGCAACATGTCTTTTATTTCTTCACCAGATTCGTTGGCACCTGGATGGCTAAGTCTTCAAGTTATAAAACAAGATCACAAGCCAAAAAGTAACATAGGAAATAATAAAGACTGGATCATGTTATCAGATTTTACTGTTTCATATACAGAAGGCTATCGGTAAGAATGAAATGATACAGCGTAATAGAAATGCATATATGCCACAGAAACTCGATAGTACTGTGTACCAGGTGGAACTCTGAAATACTTTCTTTGGATCAAGACTGTTCCATCTTTATTTTTGTTTCTGTATCTTCCAGCACAATGCCTGTCATAGAGTAGTTAAATTTTTTTGAATTAAAGTAGGAAGTGTGAAATTATATAATGTAACAGAGTGGTATCTCATCTAAGGCCCAGAAACTCAGCAATGTTGTTCTTTCCTGGGTAGTAAAGACAAGGAGAGGAGGCCTTATTACTAATAGAACTTTGAAATACTTTCCTGAGGGTAGTGACCATGCCTTCCTCATTTTTTATATACCCAAGGCTTAGCGTGTAGCAGGCGTGCATAAATGTTTGTTGAGTGCATATCTTAATATTCCCTCAACCAAGGATAGTCATAACCGAGCATAGTTAAAAAACCTAAAGAGGAAATAAAAGCTCTGATGAATATGCTATGTGCAAAAAACCTGGCTGCTGTTTTACCTGAGACTAAAAAAAAATTTCTGGAGCCATAATTATAACTGTTCTTTATTGAATATCCATTATGCACCATATGCTTTACTAGGTGCTTTTTATAATTGCTCTCACAGCTTCACAACAATTCGGAAGAATTTTTATTTTATGGATAATGAGAGTTAAGAAAATTTAAATACTTTCCCATAATTGTATAGCTAATGAGTGAGTGGCTAAGCTGGGATTCAGTCCTGTTTAACTCCAAAAACTCATGCACTTTCCACTGTGCTAATATAACTCAACATTTATATAGGGCACTTAGTATATGAGATACATTGTGCTAAATTTGAGGAAAACCAGAATAAATAATGTATAATCCCTTACCTGAGGAGTTTGCAACTTGCTGGGGGAGGAATGATTAAGTGATAAACCTTATTAATGATAGGGGACTTTTTTTCTTTTTAAAAAAAGGGTTTTAGGGCTTGGCCTGGTGGTGTGGTGGTTAAGTTCATGCACTCTGCTTTGGTGGCCCCAGGTTTTTAGGTTTGGATCCTGGGCACAGACCTAACACTGCTCCTCAGGCCATGCTGTGGTGGTGTCCCACATAAAATAGAGGAAGGTTGGCACAGATGTTAGCTCAGCAACAGTCTTCCTCAAGCAAAAAAAGGAAGATTGGCAACAGATGCTAGCTCAGGGCCAATATTCCCCATACAGACACACAAAAAAGTAAAATAATGGCTCAGTGTTTCATGACTCCCTATATGTATGAAGAATTTAGCACCTTTACTTTTGCCCTATTCTTCCTTCCCTCATTTCCAGGATAATATAATTTAGGTTTAGGTACATATTTTTGTTATTGCATCAATTTTTATATGGCAAGTGTTTTCCATCAATGTTTTCGCATATGCCTTTAGGCTTTTTAAATAATAAGTTTATTGAGATATAATTCACACTACATAATTCACCTATTTAAAGTACACAATTAAATGTTTTTCAATATAGTCACAGAGTTGTGTAACCATCATCACAATTTTATCACCCCAAAAAGAAACTCTGTATCCATGAGCAGTCACTCCCTATTTCCCTCCCACTTCCCCCAGCCCTAGACAAACATTAATGTACATTCTGTCTCTATAGATTTGCCTATTCTAGCTATTTCATATAAATAGAATCATACAATATATGGTCTTTTGTGACTCATTTCTTTCACTTAGCATAGTATTTTCAAGGTTCAACCATGTTGTAGCATGTATCAGTACTTTATTCCCTTTTATGGCTGAATAAGATTCCACTGTGTGGATATACTGTATTTTGTTTAACCCTTCATCACTTCATGTGCATTTGGATTGTTTCCACTTTTTGACTATTATGAATAATGCTATTATGAACATTTGTGTACAAGTTTTTGTGTGAACATGTTTTCAGTTGTTGTGGGTAGATGTCTAGGAGTGGAATTGCCAGGGCATTTACTTACTCTGGGGTTAACTTTGTGAGGAACTGTCAGACTGTTTTCTAAAGTGGCTGCACCATTTTACATTTTCACCAGCAATGTGTGAAGAGTCCAATTTCTCTACATCCTGGCCAACACTTGTTATTGTCTATCATTTTGATTGTAACTGTCCTAATGGATGTGAAGTTCCCTTCAGTTTTGAAACTAAATCTTTGAGTAGTTTTGGGACAAAAGATGAGGTGTGCGCAACACCAAATATACTAATGGCTGTATATACTGATGGCTTTATGTAAGTCCAGAGACAAAGAAATAAAATCTTACTAATTTTCACCAATGGTCCTCAAACTTTAGTGCACATCAGAATCACCTGAAAGACTTTTTGTGAAAGCTTATGTTGTTGGGCCCTACCCCAAAGTTTCTGATTTAATAGGACTGTGATGGGTTAGAAAATTTACATTTGTAACAAGTTTCCAGATGCTGCTGCTGGTCTGAGGACCACATTTTTAGAACCACTGATTTGACAAACATGTTGGTAATGCTTACTTTGTGCCCAGTTTCTTCCTTAAGTGTTTTACATATGTTAATTTATACAGTGTTCACACAGTATTTCCTATTATTATCTCATTTTACAGATGAGGAAATTGAGGCACATACAGATAAAGAAACTTGCTCAAGGAGATTAAGGCATATAAAGGTTAATAACTTGCTTGAGATCACATATCTAAATATAGTGGAGCTGATGACCTAGTCTGGCTCTAGTGTTTATGTTCTTAATCACTGTGTTATGCTGCTCCATGTAGAGTCAATTCACACATGGTATACATGATGTTTACTGAGTGAAAACTTGCGAGTAATCCATTGCCTACAAATTTGAGATGCTTAGTTCCATGAAAGAATTACTCTCTTTCAAACCAATAATCTAAAAAATGTGCTTGTATCTACTAATCAATTCATTCATTACTGTGTCCAGTAATTCTTAGAATACTTTTATGTTTATGATTCAGTTTTATTGTAATATAGGATTACTGTGAATTATAATTTTTACACTAACAGGTATTGTTGACTATCTAAATAGTTGTGTGACCTTGGCGAGTCGCTGAAATTCTTTGGGCCTGTTTCTTCATCAAACTGTGCTTCTCTGATTTGGATTTAGTTGTATTGTAAAATTCAGATGAGGACAATCATTTCTTAGTTGAGCGGAGAATTCAGTTTAGTAGATGGAATTTTCTCAGTTTTAACATTTTCTTTCTTAAAATTTTCTCAACTGTAGAAAACTTACTGGTGGAAAACCTCAGAGTTGATCGTGCTTTGTTGACGCTTGTTTCTTCATGGACATTTGTGTTTGTGATTGTGATTTTATATTGCATACATATAAATTACTCAAAATTCCTTTATACAGTTTTTCCTATCTCATATATCAGTATTTCATGATGATTTATAATTTGCTAATGTTGCATCATTTAAACTAGTCTGAAGTTTCTAAAGTTTGTACTACCTCACATATCTTGTGATATACCTTGATTACATACATAGTAAGTTCAGAACACTTTACTAAACATTTCTAGGGGATACATAGAAAGGGACACTATGTTTTCCATCTTCAAGGAATTTATGTTTTAATTGTAATAATTTTAATTCAGTTTACTAGTTAGTAAAATACATCAGGAAAATTTGTCAAAGACTTGGAAATGGACGAAAGTGATTACTGGGTTTCCTTTCAAGGGAATGCTGAATGTCTAGGGACCCTCCAGGGTTTATCTGATTCTAAATGAGTGTGCACTTTTGATCATCTTTGATTGACTAGGCTATTTGACAACTCTATAGGGATAAAAGTTAAATTGTAGAGAACTGAAAACAATGCAAATGTTTTCTGCCCATAACAGTGCGAATGTTTCTTATTCTTGGCAATGCAAATAGATTTTGTCCAGTAGAGAATATAAATCTCTGTAAGTCAAATTCTCTTATAAATTGTTTTTCACTTCTTACTGATTTCCTTATTAATTAATCAGTTAAATAAAATCTCTGGCACAACATTTTGACTCTCTTTTGGTTTTAGTGAGTGCTAACAGTATTCCTAGTGCTCCAGGCACCTTTTTTTCCCTGTTTTTTTTGAAGATTGGCGCTTGAGCTAACATCTGTTGCCAATCTTTTTTTTCTTCTTCTTCTCCCCAAAGTCCCCAAGTACATAATTGTATATTCTAGTTGTAGGTCCTTCTAGTTGTGGCATGTGGGATACCACCTCAGCATGGCTTGATGAGCTGTGCCATGTCCACCCCCAGGATTTGAACTGGCAAAACCCTGGGCTGCCAAAGCCGAGCACTCGAGCTTAACCACTCAGCCACGGGGCCAACCCCTTATGTTTTTATATTTATATGAGAGTTATGATTTTACCATTTTGCAAATTATACTTTAGAATTTTTATCTACTTATATAATACACATATAGTTAAATGTAAGTATATATATGAATTTTTAAGAAGTGCCTATAAGATGTGCTGAAAAGTACTATACAGCACTTATTTTTCAAACTAAGAGTAATATTTTCCTTTGTCATAAACAACGCATGTACACCTAAGATGAATTAAAATACGTTCATAAGCAAGAAGAAAATTAGAAAATAAAAACATTTGTGAATTCACCACCCAGAAATAATAATTCCTGTTAAGGCCTTGGAATACAGTGTATCAGACTTATTTTTTGTATTTATGTAACTTTTTTCTAAAATAGATACAATAGGATGAAATACTGTATCCTATATTGATTTAAGCCTTCTTTCTTTTTTAACTTGAGTATATAAATGAGCACCTTTTTGACTTAGTCTTTGACTTTTGATTTAGTTTTTAAAGATTGTGTTCAGCATTTCTAAGGAAAGGGGTCTAACAAAGCTTCTTAGCTATTTTAGCTCTAATAACTTTGCAGGTGATGTCATCATTTTAAAAATGAAAGTGTATTAAATAGGTACATGGAATCATCAAATATGGAAGAAATTAAAGGAAAAACGTTTTAATACTCTAAATTACAAGGATTATGGGATCTTAGAAGTCTGCCTGTACATACATCATAATGAATGAAATCTTTCTCTCGCGCTCTTGTTTTTTTAATTGTTTTTGTTTGTTTTGTTTTGAAAAAGAAGCTGGCGTGGAGGTTGTTGGGGGATTGAGGGTGGGGAAGAACCCAAGACTACAAAGTAAATGAAGCCTGGAATACCAGTATAGGAAAGCAGTGCTGTCCTAGCTGTTAACATTTAAAAAGCCCTTTCAAGGACTAAAGAAATAAAGGCTACAAATGTCTGGAGCTTGAAATGGCTTTTATACTTTTGAACCTGTTATGAAAGCTTTTCTTAGAACCCTGCTTCCTCCTCCTCCCCCCAAACAAAATAATTATATTAAAAAAAAAAGTTAAACAGGAAAAGACCAGACCTAAAGGATGTTGCCATAGCTTATTTCAAATTTCTGGGCCAGAAGAACAGCTTCATCTTAAAAAAAAAAAAAAAAAAAAGCAAGGAAGAAGAATTGCCACATTTGAAAGTCTGAAGGAAACAAGGAGAATGAATGGTTACATCCTTGGATCTTGTGAATTGCCCGTAGCTCAAATGTAGGTACATTTCTAGCAGGAATCAGCAGCTCTTGATTTGTTGCTCCTAAACTTGTCTATCAACAAGTTGCAAAAATAAAAGAGAAAGAGGTGATAGGTATTGAGACTCTCCTGTTTTTAATACAGTATTTGGTTGAACACAAAAATTCTATAACTGTCTTCATAAAGAGTAAGTTTTGAAAAAATATTCGAAGTACATGGGTTACCAGTTTAAAGTTCCCCACCAAAAGGCCAAGTATGACTTTCCTCCCTTATTTTATGATTTATTCATTATTTTATTGTAACTGAGATGGAAGAATGAATGACTGACATTCAGTGACTTGTAATTTTTGTCCTTTTAGTGTTGTAAATCATCAAGATTGTAGAGGGAATCCAAGTCTCTCTAATGGACTTTAACTCCACTTAAATTAAAAACTTTAAAAGTCCTGCAATGTAATATGGAAGTTCTGAATTTTATTCCCATCACTGCTATTAATTTAGTCACAGCCAAGTCACCTAACCTCTCTCAGAGCCAAACTAGTTTATTGTGTTTCTTCTATCTTTAAAGCTCTGTAATTCTGTGAATGTAAAAAATGTGAAGGTAATGTTAAGGATAAAATCCTCTTTAAAAAACAAATCTCAATTTAACAAAAATATTCCTAAGTTTCAAATGATGTCTTAATTAGTAATATAAAACAAAATTTTAATATGACCACAGAAATTTATTTTTTTAATAAATATTTTTTGTGGAAATACGATAGACATACAGAAAAGTACACAAGTCATAAGTGTGTAGTTCAGTTGTCACAAGATGAGCATATCTATGACACCCTGCCCAGGTCAAGAAATAAAATATTTTCAGTGTCCCTTAATTCCTCCTTCCCTCCTAGTTACTACCTTCTCTTCCTCCCCAAATATAGGTATCTTGACTTCTAAGAACATAAATTAATTTTCCCTCTTTTTGAGCTTCATTTAAATAGAACCATACCGTATATATTCTTTCATATCTAGCTTCTTTCACACAATGTTATATTTGTGAGAATCATCACTGTTATTATGTAGTCGTCGTTGGTTCATTTTATTTCTGTATAGTATTTCATTGTATGAATTTACCTATTGACAGGTGTATGGGTTGTTTCCAGTTCTTGGCTATTATGAATAATGCATTTTTGTATATGTTTTTGATATAAATGTGCATGCATTACTGTTGGCAGAAAATGATGCCAAAAGGTTTTCCAAAGTCCGTGTGCCAGTTTATACTCCCACTTGCTCAGACCACAGAATTTTAACAGTTCCTTTATGATTGTTGGAATAAATAATCTCTAATATGAAGCATTTGAACTTTCCCAGGAGAAAAGTGGATTGATACGGATTAAGCTTACTAATGCCTATTTTTGAAAATATTGTAACACTGCTCTTTGGTGTTGGGACTCTGGGATTTTTCACTGCCTATCATTTGATACAGGGAAAAGCAATGGATTTTTTGCTAATTTTTGTTCTCTCAGAGAACTTAGAGTGGTTGGGAAAAAGTAAAACTTCAAAATCATTGAACTGTTGTTTTCATTTTCTTTTTTACTCCCTTGGCTAAGCAGTGTTCTAATAATAAACTCCTTTAGCTGTTATAATGTTCTTGAATACATAGTACTTGTGCTTTGTGCAGAGAGGAGATTAGTATTATTATTACTATGATGTTTCTGTCCCTCCTTCTCTCTCTCTCTCTCTCTTTTTTTTTTTGCTAATCTTATTTAAAGCATACATTTTCATTTAAGGACCTTGCTTCTGTTGGCTGTCTACCACAACACATTAATCAAAAGCTCTTTCTTTGGGGGAAAACAAATGCCAAAAACTAACTTACCTATAGAAATCTGATTGTCCTCAAAGGCTATATCTACTAGTGCCCTGATATTTTTGTTCTGTTTTTAATTCAGTTCTGGAAAATAGATTTTCCCCAACCAAAGCATTACAAAAATGCAGGGATCCTAGATGGTGATGATTTGAGTTGATGTGGAGAGAGGTACTAAATCGAAGGAAAAGATCAAGAGAATCAAATGAGGACGTATATTTGAAAGTACTTGGTAAAATTTAAGGTGTTATCATCATTATTATTATCACCATCTTTCTTATCATCATGAGGAGGATTTCATTTTTTGTCAGAGGACGAATAAACAGTTTAGGTACAGGAGAACTCTATTATAGTGGGAACAGTGCTGTCCTGTAGAAATATAATGTGAGTCACAAATGCGAGTCATGTATGTAATTTAAAGTTTTCTGGTAGTCACACTAAAAAAAGTAAAAAGAAACAGATGACATTAATGTTAATATATTTTGTGTAACCCATTATATCCAAAATAGTATCATTTCTACATATAATCAATATAAAAATTATTGAGATATTTAACATTACTTATTTATGCTAAGTCTTCAAAAATTCAGTGTGTATTTTATACTGCAGCTCGTCTCAATTAAGGCTAGTCACATTTCCGGTGCCCAATAAACCACAGGTTGCTATTGGATACCACAGTGTTGGGGCTTTGCATGATAGAATGGGAGAGTGCTCCATGCTGTACATAGTGGACATGATTTACTCATGCTTCTAGCAGTATTCCACTCTAATGCATGCTAATAGTGTGTTGTTAGTATGTTTGAGATGTAGGATTTTGAGTTTCTGAAGTGGATAAGACCTCCAAGTTCTACTATTGAAATTCATTTTTTTATATTGATTATGAATATCTGAACATTTAAAAAAATTTTATTGAAGTCATAATAGTTTATAATATTGTTAAATATCAGTTGTACATTATTATTTGTCAGTCACCATATATATGTGCCCCTTTACCCCTTAGGCCCCCCTACAACCCCCTTCCCTTCTGGTAACCACTAATCTGTTCTCTTTGTGCATGTGTTTATCTTCCACATGCGAGTGAAATCATGTAGTGTTTGTCCTTCTTTGTCTGGCTTATTTCATTTAACATGATACCCTCAAGGTCCATCTATGTTGTTGCTAATGGGACAATTTTTTCTTTTTTATGGCTGAGTAGTATTCCATTGTATATATTTATCACAAATTCTTTATCCATTCATCAGTCAATTGGCACTTGCATTGCTTCCCCCTCTTGCCTATTATGAATAATGCTGCAATGATCATAGGGGTGCATAAGTCTCTTTGAATTGTTGATTGCAAGTTTTTTGGATAAATCCCCAGTAGTGAGATAGCCGAGTGGGATGGTGTTTACATTTTTAATTTTTTGAGAAATCTCTGTACTGTTTTCTGTAGTGGCTGCATCACTTTGCATTCTCACCAGCAGTGTATGAGGGTTCCTCTTTTTCCACATGGTCTCCAACGTTTGTTATTTTTTGTCTTGGTGATTACAGCCATTCTAATGGGTCTAAGGTGATTTCTCAGTGTAGTTTTGATTGCATTTCCCTGATGATTAGTGACTTTGAACATCTTTCCATGTGCCTATTGGGCATCTGTATATCGTCTTTGGAAAAATGTCTGTTCATATCCTGTGCCCATTTTTTGATTGGGTTGTTTGTTTTTCTGTTGTTGAGTTGTGTGAGTTCTTTGTATATTTGGAGATTAACCCCTTGTCAGATATATGATTTGCAAATATTTTCTCCCAGTTGGTAGGTTGTCTTTTCATTTTGTTCCTGGTTTCCTTTGCCTTGTGGAAGCTCTTTAGTCTGATGAAGTCCCATTTGTATATTTTTTCTTTTGTTTCCCTTTGCCCAACTAGACATGGTATTCGAAAAGATCCTTCTAAGACTGATGTCAAAGAGTGTACTGCCTATATTTTCTTCTAGGAGTTTTATGGTTTCAGGTCTTACCTTCAAGTCTTTGGTCCATTTTTAGTTAATGTTTGTATATGGTGAAAGATAATGGTCTACTTTCTTTCTTTTGCATGTGGCTGTCCAGTTTTCTCAACACTATTTATTGAAGAGACTTTCGTTTCTCCATTGTATGTTTTTGGCTCCTTTGTCGAATATTAGCTGTGCATAGATGTGTGCTTTTATTTCTGGACTTTCAATTCTGTTCCATTGATCTGTGTCTGTTTTTGTACTAGTACCATGCTGGTTTGATTACTATAGCTTTGTGGTATATTTTGAAGACAAAGATTGTGATGCCTCCAGCCTTGTTCTTTTTGTCTTAGGATTGCTTTAGCTATTTGGGGTCTTTTGTTCCCCCATATGAGTTTGAGGATTCTTTGTTCTATTTCTGTGAAGAATGTCATTGGGATTCTGATTGGGATTGCCTTGAATCTTTAGATTGCTTTAGGTAGTATGGACTTTTAAACTCTATTTATTCTTTCAATCTGTGTGCGTGGAATATCATTCCATTTATGTCATCACTGATTTCTTTCAATAATGTCTTATAGTTTTCATTGTATAGGTCTTTCACCTCCTTGGTTAAATTTATTCCTAGGTATTTTATTTTTTCCATGGGATTGTATTCTTGATTTCTCTTTCCATTAGTTTGTTATTAAAGCATAGAATGCAACTGATTTTTGTAGGTTGATTTTGTACCCTGCAACTTTGCTGTAGTTCTTGATTATTTCTATTAGTTTTCCAATGAATTCTTTAGGGTTTTCTGTATATAGAGTCATGTCATTTGCAAGGAGTGAGAGTTTTGCTTGTTCCTCACCAATTTGGATACCTTTTATTTCGTTTTCTTGCCTAATTGCTCTGGCCAAAACCTCTAGTACTTTGTTGAATAGGAGTGGCAAGAGTGGGCACCCTTGTCTTCTTCCTGTTCTCAGAGGGATTGCTTTGAGTTTTTCACCATTGAGTATGATGTTGGCTGTGGGTTTGTCATATATGGGCTGTATTATGTTGAAGTACCTTTGTTCTGTACCCATTTTATTGAGAGTTTTTATCATAAATGGATGTTGGATCTTGTCAGATGCTGTCTCTGTGTCTATTGAGATGATCATGTGGTTTTTATTCCTCATTTTGTTAATGTGGTGTATCACATTGACTCATTTGTGGCTGTTGAACCATCCCTGTGTTCCTGGTATGAATCCCACTTGATCCTGGTGTATGATCCTTTTAATGTATTGCTGTATTCGATTTGCCAATATTTTGTTGAGGATTTTTGCATCTATATTCATCAGTGACATTGGCCTGTAATTTTCCTTCTTTTTTGTTGTCCTTGTCTGGCTTTGGGATCAGGGTGATGTTGGCCTTGTAGAACGAGTTAGGAAGTGTTCCATCTTCCTCAGTTGTTTGGAATAGTTTGAGAAGGGTAGGTATTAAATCTTCTTTGAATGCTTGGTAGAATTCCCCAGAGAAGCCATGTGGTCCTGGACTTTTATTTTTGGGAGGTTTTTGATTGCTGTTTCAATCTCTTTCCTTGTGATTGGTCTATTCAGATTCTCTATTTCTTCTTGATTCAGTTTTGGGAGGTTGTATGAGTGTAAGAATTTATCCATTTCTTCTAGATTGTCCAGTTTGTTGGCATGTAGTTTTTTATAGTATTCTCTTATAATCCTTTGTTATTCTGTGGTATTGGTTGTAATTTCTCCCCTTTCATTTCTAATTTTATTTATTTTAGCCTTCTCTCTTTTTTTCTTATTGAGTCTGGCTAAGGTTTTGTCAATTTTGTTTATCTTCTCAAAGAACCAGCTCTTGGTTTTGTTGATCCTTTCTACTGTTTTTTTCATTTCTGTTTCATTTATTTCTGCTCTAATTTTTCTTATTTCCCTCCTTCTGCTGACTTTGGGCTTTGTTCTTTTTTTTTTCTAGTTCTGTTAGTTGTAGTTTAAGATGACTTATTTGAGATTTTTCTTGTTGTTTAAGGTGGGCCTTTATTGCTATGAATTTCCCCCTTAGGACTGCTTTTACTGCATCCCATATGAGTTGCTATGGTGTATTTTCATTTTCATTTGTCTCCAGATATTTTTTGAATTCTCCTTCAATTTTTTCAATCATCCTTGTTGTTCTAGTCTCCACATGTTGGTCACTTTCTCAGCTTTTTTCATGTAGTTTATTTCTATTTTTATAGTATTATGATCAGAAAAGATGCTTGACATGATTTCAATCTTAAATTTATTGAGGCTTGCCTTGTTTCGCAACATATGGTCTATCTTTGAGAGTGTTCCATTTGCATTTGATAAGAATGTGTATTCTGCTGTTTTTGAATGAAGTGTTCTCTCTCTGTGTATCTATTAAGTCCATCTGGTCTAGTTTTTCATTTAATTCCACTATTTCCTTTTTGACTTTCTGTCTGGATGATCTATCCATTGATGTGAGTGGGGTGTTGAGGTCCCCTACTATTATTGTGTTGTCACTGATATCTCCTTTTAGGTCTGTTAGTAGTTGCTTTATGTACTTTGGTGCTCCTGTGTTAGGTGCATGTATATTTATAAGTGTTACGTCCTCCTGGTGGAGTGTCCCTTTTTTCATTATATATTGCCCCTCTGTGTCTCTCATCGCCTTTTTTATCTTCAAGTCTACTTTGTCTGATATAAGTATGGCAACACCTGCTTTCTTTTGTTTGCTGTTAGCTTGTAGTATCATCTTCCATCCCTTCACTCTGAGCCTCCATTGGTCTTTAGAGCTGCAATGTGTTTCCTGGAGGCCACACATTGTTGGGTCTTGTTTTTTAATCCATCCAGCCACTATGTGTCTTTTGATTGTAGAATTCAATCCATTTACAGTTAGGGTGATTATTGATATATGAGGGCTTAATACTTCCAGTTTATCACTTGTTTTCCAATTGTACAGTATTTCCCTTGTTTCTTTCCCATGTGTTTCTGACTGCCAATTAAGTTTGGTGGTTCTCTATGATGGTTTTCACTTTATTTATCATTTGTGTCTCTGTTCTGATTTCTTGTTTAGTAGTAACCATGATGTTTATGTAAAAGATCTTGTAGATGAGATAGTCCATTTTCTGATAGCCTCTTATTTCCTTAGTCTAAGCAGGTTTCATCCCTTTCCTCTTCCCCTTCTAAGTTATTTTTGACACAACTTATTCAGTTTTGTGTTGTGAATTTGTGATTAAAATGAAGTCATTATAGTTATTTTTAATGCTTTCCTTCCTTTTATCTTTAATGTTATAATTAAGTGTTTGCTAACCTTTTGTGATAGAGAGCTGAGATTTTCTGATTTTGTCTGTCTATTTATCTCCTTGCACAAGGCTTTGTAAACCCCTTCTTTTTTTTCAGGTATGAGGCCTTCTTGATCATTTCTTCCTGGAGGGGGATATCTTGTGGCAATGAACTCCGTCAGCTTTTGTTTATCTTGGAAAGTTTTTATTTCTCCATTGTATCTGAAGGATATTTTCACTGGATAGAGTATTCTTGGCTGAAAGTTTTTGTCTTTATATCATTCCATTCTCTCCTAGCCTGTAAGGTTTCTGCTAAAAAATTCCACTGAAAGCCTGACAGAGGTTCCTTTGTAGGTTATTTTCTTCTGCCTTGCTGCCCTTAATAGTTTTTCTTTATCATTAACTTTTGCCACTTTTACTAAAATATGCCTTGGAGAAGGTCTTTTTCATTGATGTACTTAGGAGTTCTATGAGCTTCATTTACATGTAATTCCAGCTCCTTTCCAGGTTTGGGAAGGTCTCAGCTATTATATTTTTGAACAAGCTCTCTGCTCCTTTTTCCCACTCTTCTCCCTCTGCAATACCTATAATCCTTATGGTGCATTTCCTAATTGAGTCGGATATTTCTTGGAGAATTTCTTCATTTCCCTTTAGTCTTGGTTCTCTCTCCTCCTCGATCTGCAGCATTTCTATATTTCTGTCTTTTAATTTACTAATTCTGTCCTCTATAATATCAGCTCTGTTTTTTTTAATGATTTCAGATTTTTCTTTATCTCCTTCACTGTGTTTTTCATCTTCAACACTAGTGATTGCTTTTTTTTTCATAGTTTCAATCTCTTTTGTGAAGTATTCACTCTATTGGTTAATTTTATTCCTAAGACCTTTGAACTATCTTTCTGAATTTTCTTGTAATTCATTGAATTTCTTTATGATGCCTGTTTTTAATTCTCTGTCATTTAGACTGTAAATTTCTGTGACTTCAGGATTGATTTCTGAGTACTTGTAATTTTCCTTCTGATCTGGAGTGTTAATATACTTCTTTATACTATTTGATGAGGTGGACTTTTGCCATTGCATACTCGTAGTATCTGGTTCCAGATTCCACCTGCCACCACTTGGGGGAGCAAGAGCTATGTTTTCTGAGCCTGCTGCAACCTCTGGCAGATGTTCCTGTCCGTTGGAAGCTGTGTTGACAGGGCCCATCTCTGTTTGCCCTCTGGCTGCTGCTGCTTTACATACGTATGCACATGTGCTTTGGTGGGGATATCCTGCTCTGGCCAACTGGCCTAGCTGGTGTGTGGGGGTAGCGGGTGGTAGGGTAGAGATACTGTCTTTTGCATGTGCGATCCCCCATGCTCCCACTCTACACTCACTGTCTGCCTGCCCTGGCTGCTCAGTTTTGTGTGGACGCCCCCATGATTGCTTAGCCTCCTTGGTGTAGAGGCTCCCGACAGGCTGGGAGGCAATTCTGAGACTGCAGGCATTCCCATGGGGGGCTGCCTTTTTCCACTTCTCCTCTCGGAGTCCCACACTGGCTGCCATGTGAGGTCCAGCACCCTAGATCACTGCCGCTTGGGAGGGAGAGGAGATCCACTTAGCTCCTTCCACTGCCTGCTGGGGGCATCTAGCAGACCCACCTTCAGATGTATGGCTGTGTGGATCTCTCAAATGGCTGTTGTGTCATGTGAATGTCCTCTGTTGGTTTATAAATGTCCTTTTTGTTGTATCTTAGGAGGGAGAGAATAAGAGATGAGCTCACTCTGCCATGATGTTGATGTCACTCCTCTGAAATTCTTTCTTTGAAATTTTTTCAACAGGACTGTTTTGCCAGATTCTAAATGACAACTTTTAAGTCAGAGCCTTGAAATCTATAGAAGTCCAGTATATTCTGAGGTATATTGCATACTAATGGACAGCAGCAAGAGATACATCTGGTGGACTAAAAAGATCCAGTGAAAATTAAAAGACACAACACTCAGAACAACTGATAGGTAAATAACTTATATATAATAATTGTAAAATTTTTATGAGAGAAAAACAATGAACATGACTGATTATATGAAAAGAACTTTGCCATAGACTGAATATTTATGTCCCCTGAAATTTATTTATTTATTTATTTATTTTAAGATGTTTTTATTTTTCCCTTTTTCTCCCAAAGCCCCCCGGTACATAGTTGTGTATTTTTAGTTGTGGGTCCTTCTAGTTGTGGCATGTGGGATGCTGCCTCAGCATGGCTTGATGAGCAGTGCCACGTCTGTGCTGAGGATTCAAACTGCTGAAACCCTGGGCCGCTGAAAAAGATCACACGAACTTAAACACTGGCCACGGGGCCAGCCCCTGTCCTAAATTTGTATGTTAAAACCTAATTCCTAGTGTGATAGTATTTGGAGGTGTGGCCTTTGGGAGATGATTAGATCATGAGGGCAGAGTCCTCATGGATGGGATTAGTTCCCTTTTGAAGGAGTCCATAAGACCTCCCTTACCCCTTCCACCATGTGAGGACACAGTGAAAAGTCAGCTGTCTATGAACTAGGAAGTAGATTCTTGCCAGACACTGAATCTGCCAGTGGCTTGATCTTGGACTTCCCAGGCTTCAGAACTGTGAGAAATAAATATTTGTTGTTTAAGCCACCAAGACTATGGTGTTTTAGTTATAGCAGTCCGTATGGACTAAGACAGACTTTGAAAGTTTAGCATAGTAACTTTAGGGAAATTGGAAAACAAACAAAATTCCATAGAAGCAGACTTTTTTTTCATAGAACAATGCTGTAAATAATGTCTTGTTCACTAGGATAGGCTACATAAACCTATTTGAACTATAATATAGCTGAAATATTTATCATTTGCAGTAAGACTGTTGTGGTACTAAAAGTAAAAGAAAAAAATTTATGTTTTATTATTTTTAATATTTTTGAAAAATTATGTAGAGTTCTTTAGAAGATGAAGAAGGAGGTAGATGGAGACATAGCTGTTTTTAAGGAGTAAATGGTTAATGACAGAGGTTAATTTTTCTAACTTTTTACCATGGAAGCTTGAATATATATACACAAATAGACAGAATAGTGAATGTGGATACCATGTGCTTAATAGGGAAGTAATAATTTGTTGGCAAGAAAAAGTTGGATCAAAGGTTCCTCCATTAGTCACCAGGTGACAGTGGTGGCTTGAGATAGCATAGTAGCTATTAGATTTGAGTTCTGGAGGAGTGGAAGGAGCTGGAGTTGTGACCATGTAGACTGCATTGATCCATGGACTGAGTAAATAGACACGAACTAAAACGTTGCAGACCAGTGATTGATTCTGGAAGTAGGTAGCATAGGATTCCTGTGTTTGCTTGTTTCTTCTTTTACCTGTGGTTATTATTAACTGTAGATATTTTGCTTGGTTTCTTGTTTAGTTTAAAAATTACATGAATTTTATATTTTGTATGACTTTTAGAGAGTTACTGGTACTGGGAAAACTTAGTGTAATTTTTTAGGAATAAAGTATGATTTCCCTAAGTAAGTTTATTCTAAATGTATTATCTATATGAAATAAATTTTTTTGTTTATATTGTGAGGTGGGGCTATCAGCATAAGGCAATGTGGTGTGTAAGAAAAATCCTGAATCAAAAGTCAGAAAGCCTAGGGTCATTATAGTTCTGTTACTTATTACTGTGTATCCTTGAGCAAATCACTTGTCTTTCTGGATCTCAGTTTTTACATTTGTAAAATGAGAAGTTTGAACTAAATGATTTCTAAGGTCCTTGAAAGTGGCAGCATGATACAGTGGAAAGAACGTTGCTTTTAAAATCAGACTCATCTGGTTTTCATTCATTCAGCAAGTGTTTATCGAGAGCTATATTGTGCCAGCCACTGGAAATACTAATTAACAATGTAAATAAGTTAACTAATTGTCTCTACATTTATGGAGCTTATATTCTATTTTGGCAGACAACAGCAAAAAGACAAATACATAAAACAACTACAAAACCTAATAAGTGCCAGAAGGAAACAAACAAGGGACTCTTGATAGTGTGGCTTGGGACTGCCTCTTTGAGGTAGTGACTCAGGATGAAAAGGAGCTAGTTAAGTAATTAATGGGGGAGTGTGAATTAGAGTGTAGTGAAAAGAGGGGAGAGTGGCATAAGATGAGATTGGAAAGATAAGTAGAGTTTTGTAAATCAGGATATGGAGTTTGGATTTATCCTATGTGCAATAGTAAGCCATTGTGGGATTTTTAGCAGAAGAGTGATTGATTTGATGTTTTAAGAAGCTCACTCTTGTTACAGTATAGAGAATGGATTAGAGGAGGTTCAAAAGTAGATGTGAAGCTATTGCATAGTACAGGTGAGAAATAGTGAGGACCTGAGTTAATGTGGTAGTGGTGGAGATGAAGAGATGTGGAACAATTTAAGATATATTTTAGAGGTAGAAACAGCGAGACTTGCTGATGGATTGGATATTGGGGATGATGGGAAGGAAGGAATAAAAAATGGTTCTTAAGTTTCTGGCTTGAAGAAGCAATGGACAGAATTTCTGTTTTCTCAAAGGGGAGCAGATGGACAGATTTGGGTGGGTAGATATAATGATTTATTTTTTGATTTCTTCTTTGGACACATAAAGTTTACAGTGTCTTTGAGATGTTTAAGTGGCGATGTCAAGAAGCAGAGTAGACAATGAGATCTTCAAACTTGAAATTCATATAAGTCAGGGCCAGAGATACATATCTAGGAGTCATCTGCATAAGGATAGTATTTAAATCCATGGGGATGGATGAAATAATCCAGGAAAAGAGACAAGTCTCAGAGGGCTTTGGCCTGAGTCTGAGGAATCCTAGAACTTATAGGTCGGGTACAAGAGGTAGATTCAAGAGTGGAGGCTAAGAGGTAGTGGCTAGTGAGGATGGAATAAAACAGGAGAGTATGGTATTTGGAGGCCTAGAAATCAGTGTTTCAAGAAGGAGGGAATTGTTAATCGTGTTGAATGCTGATGAGAAATGAAGTTAAGGCGGGCGCAGAGAAATGACCACTAGAGTTGGCAACATTTGATTTGAATTCTGGCTCTGCTCCTTAATGCAATGGGACTTTGAACACTTCATTTCACATCATTGAGTCTCAGATTTCTCATATTCAGAAAAGGGAATAGCAGTACTTCTCTCACTTGGTTATTGTGAACTAGGTGATGAACTAACATGCGTTTCCCTGGAACAGAGCCTGACAAACTTAGGATGCTCAGTTGATATTGATTCCTTTCTTTTCTGGGTCTGTGATGCCTTTTGAAACTTTAAATAGAGTATACCTATCCTTTGCTTAAAGATGTTAATTTGTTTCTGAAAATTCTGCTGTTTAGTGAAAAGCTATAACATAAAAAATATTTCCATTAATTTTAATGGTAAAAATTAAGATATATTTCATCCCAACCCAAGATACCCAAACTCTTTTCACAGAGAGAAAAATATGTCACTTGAGGAATAATGAAAACAAGTTTTTATAAATAATAGATAACATTTGAAAGTAAGCAAATGTAGATTATACATAAACCGTAACATAATAAAAGTTTATTGTACTTGCGGAAGGAGGAAAAGAAGAATTGATAATGGATGGTGGCGTGTGGAGGAGGAGCATGAGGTATTTATTCTTTGGAAGGTATGTTCTTCTTTCTGCACCATTTTCCTCATCAGTTTTTCAGCCTTTTAGGGGCTCATGATTATCCTGCTTTCATGTGAACTTGATATAAGATGATAGCACACTTATAGAATTGTACAAGATACTATCCCTTCATTCATTTTCTTTTTTCTTTTTCTCCCAAAAGCCCTCTGTTACATAGTTATATATTTTTTGTTGGGGGTCCTTCTTATCTCTTCATTCTTTATTGGCAAGGAAGAACATTTTGGCTCATCTAAACATGGTACACATGTAAATTTTTCCAAATGATATTCTCTGACTAGAAATTGTTATGTTGACTAAATTAGTGAGTGTTTTTGCCTGAAAGTATGATATCAAAATATCACATCTTTTAGTGTATCTATTTAGTGTGTTTTTGGGTGAAAAAGTTATTCTGGAAAAAAAATATTGTCTGAAAAGTGATAAAACTTTTTCAGAGCCATTTTAAACTAGTAAGTTGCTATCTGATGTAAGTCCTTATTTACTGATCATCTCCCCCCTGCATGGCTATGTTAGTCTCTGTGAGGATAATTAAAAAGTTTATAATTTAATGAGTATCTTTCAGCAGGCAGAATTTTTAGGTAATTCTTAATTTTAAAGGAAAAATAGTGAAAAGGCAAAAGCTATTTATTAGTAGCATCTCTCTCTAATAATGTGAAATACTCTCTCAATTGAACAAAATTTGAAAGCCTAATTTGCGTTAACTGGAAATGAGAGAATCCCATTACAAAAAATGTCGATACTTTTTTTTTTTTTTTTTTTGGTGAGGAAGATTGGCCCCGAGGTAACATCTGTGCCAGTCTTCATCTAGTTTTTTTGTATGTGGGATGCTGCCACAGCATGGCTTGATGAGTGGTGTGTAGTTCTGTGCTCGGGATCCAAGCCTGCAAACCCTGGGCGACCAAAGCTGAGTGCACCAACTTAACCACTGTGCCACTGGGCAGGACCCAAAGGTACATTTTCAAACTATATATTTTTAAAAAAATTTACTTTTAGTTGGCATCTGTACCCCCAAACTGGCAAACTATCCTGCAGGAAATCATAAATCCACTCTGGCAGATGGGTAGGAGTATGGATGTACCAGAGAACCACTGCCCAGGCAGGTTGAATTTCCATTTCATGCCAAGCTTATCCATCTAAGGCACATGTATTTCTCAGCAAAAGTCTGAATTTCCTGCTGAAAGTCTTGGCGTAGACAAGCATAAGATCAATGAGTTCCAAGATAGGACTCTGTGTCTTGTGTATCTGTATGTAACTTCTATTGGTGTGATGTTTTCAAAGGAAATATACATAGTAAATTACTCATTTTCCCCCTCCAAACTATAAAGTTGGTGTATAGTATAATCTACTGTGCAGCAGTATTATTCCTGGTTGCTGTTGTATGTGGTCTCAGAGCAAGAGCATGTGCAAATTGAAAATCAACCCAAAAGACTTCCTTATGTGAATATTACAAACCGAGACTTAATTCTATTTCTCTCTGATCATTTTCTTTTTGTATTGATATTAGATTCAGTATCCAGTTTAGTAGCCCATCCAGTGTTGGGGTTTGTAGGTATAGCTGTACCTGAAAAAATGGTTGAGATTAACTCAGGGGCATCCTTTACTTTGCTGAAAGTAATTCTGTGTGGCTTATTTCAATTTATTTACTTTTTTCTCCAGAATTACTGTAAAGATTTTCTATTTCACTCATTACAGCACAGTGTTTTTCACATTTGAATAGACTGCATCAACATGAATTCTTTATAAGGACCTTAAAAACAAACTTTGCCAAGTCCCAGAATACAGAAGTGAATTCACATCCCAATACTCAGCTGCCTCATGAATAAAGGAGAGCCTGTGCCTGACACTTTGAAGCTGTAGCTGTTAAACCATACAGAATATTTACCTCAATAAATCATTATAAGGAACTAAGGTACAATTATACCCACAGAGAAAAAGAATTCAAAACACTGATTTATGTGTTTCAGTGCCTATTCCCTTTCCCACTATGTTTTGAATTTTATGTGTGTTTGTCATCTTTGGCTGCTCCCATGTATCTTTAAACTAATGGGTTCTGATTTTTTTTAACTTTCCTCATTAAGTTTGTTATTTTTCTTAGACGCACAGACATGATTTGCATAGCATACAAGGTTTTACATTTAAAATTAACTATATTTCATTTCTTAGGACTGAAACAAAAAATGGAAAAAGTGGCTTATTTTAAATAAAACACTGACTTTGCTTAATTTGTGAGCATTTAAGCTGAAATTCCATGTTAGAGATTTCATTTGGTATTTATTTTGGAGTACCAGGAAAGAGTAAAGAACTGGGATATAAACAGGAAGTAGGCCATTGCCTTTAAGGCCCACCTTTTATTGAACTATTTTGCTTATTTGAAGTGATAATAGTATTATAGAAAGATACATTTGTTCACCAATATGTATTTTGTCTTTCTGAAAGTAAAAAAATTCTAAAGCAAAAATAAACCAGTAACATGGAGAAAGGAATGACAGTGAACTTGGCAAAGAGTCAATGTACAGATAGGAGAATTTTTGCCTAGAATAATTTATTATGGTCATCCAAGTGTAGTAGAAAAAGATAGTTTTCTAATGGCATGCTATAAATTGAAAGAATATAAAAAATATTTTGAAACAGCTAAATAATTTATTGACAAGGATAAAAAAGTTTTACTTCGCTGGTATAATTTAAAACAATTTAATTTTTATAATTTTAGAAAAATCAAAGTATACACTATTACTGAGCCTTATCTATAGAAATCAGGGCTGGATTTAAGTTGATTGAAGTTATGTGATCAGTTTGGATGACAGACTTGTGCTTTTAAACCATGTAATCTTCCCTAAATGTTACCCTTATGTGAAACTGTGGATATTAGTTGGATTAGAGTCAGACTTTTAATGATTTCTTTATTACCCAAGCATTGGTGCTCATAAGATTTCTCTTGTGTTACCTTTTCTAATGGGAGAATACGAGGATACATACGGATTGTGGGTTATCTGGGATTCTGGGATCTTCCCTTCCCCTAATTCTCTAATATTATAACCTGTTTATTTCCTTCCAATCACTAATCACCATCTATAATTATTTTATTTATTGTGTACTTTGTTTATTGTATGTCTTCCCAACAAGAGCTCCACGCAGCAAGAACCTTGTTTATTGTATTTAACATTATATTCCCACTGCCCACATAGATATTCCTGGTGCACAGAATGTGCCTAATAAATATTTATAGAATGAAGGAATGAAGAGAGCCAGTGTAGTGGGCTCCCTTGTTTTATTTTAACATTTATTCACTTTGAGTACAGGGTGGTTAAGGTAAGTGGAATTAGATCTTAGGAGAAATGAAGAAGCAAAAGAAAGAAGTGACATAAGACAAGAGAGAATCCAAATGGAGAAAAGAAAAGAAAACCTAGTTATTGAAGAGCAGAAGAAATATTCAAAATTTGTTGACTTTTCATGTAGAAAAAAGTAATTCACAATAAAAAGTCATATAGGAAGAATAAGAGAAACAAGTTAAAATGGAAAAAGATAGAATAAAAAAGAAGAAATTACAGTGGAAAAAAACCCATCCATTCATTCTTTTTCAATACATTTTTATCAGGCATCTGTTGTATATAATAGACTATGCTAGGCATTGAGGGTGTTCACAACAGCCTTTTGCCTTCAAGGAGCTTGAGTCTAGCAGAAAAATAAACTGTGTACAATAGTAACAAGGAAGAAAAAATGAGAAGCATAAGAAAGGTACAAGCAAAATTCTATGAATTTAAGCTAGTCACAAAAGACTATATATTGTATGATTCCATTTTATGAAATGTCCAGAATAGGCAAATTTATAGAGACAGAAAGTAGATCAGTGGTTTCCTAGGGTATGGGGTGGAGTAAAGGAAAATGGGGAGAGATAGCTAATGGGTATGGGGTTTATTTTTGGGGGTGATAAAGCTTTCTAAAACTGATTGTGGTGAGGGCTGCACAACTCTGCTAATATGTTAAACTTCATTGAATTTAACACTCTAAATGAGTGAATTGTATGATATACTAATTATGTCTCAATAAAGCTTACATAAATGCTTTCAAAGCATTCTATGAGAGTACTGGAAAGATGTGGGTAAGAGTGAGGAATTAGAGGAGAATTGGAGGATAGGGAAGATGTAATGAAGAAACTACAGGTAGTCAAGTGGCAGGTAAATGGGACAATTTGGGGGTGTTTAAGCAGCGTTTTCCTTTCTTACTTTTAGATAGGAAATTTCTGGGAGTGAGGGAGAGAAGTTGTTAGGACTGGCAATAAGAGGGCACTCTTCCTTTCCTGTTAAAGGAAGAGTGAAAAATCTATAGATAAATTTCACTTTAGAGACAGTCCTCTCTGTGGGTGAAGAAAGTGGGAGTGAGCATTAAAAACTAAGAATAAATAGAAGAAAAACAAATGTCTCAGAGTACAGGTGGTTGAGAGGAAAATAAGTGTAAGAGAGTTAACTAGATGAGAAGGATTGAAGGGGAAGGTGAGGACGTAAGAGAAGTGATAGTAATGACTATTCCGTTGTTTTGAGTTGTTCAGGCACTCACGGTTCCTTTTCTGTTTGTTTTTTTTCTTCAGCAAACCCATCCCGTCAGATACCTAGTCCTTTCCTATTGTTACTCTGAAATCTGATCAGTTCATTTACTCTAAGAAGAGATATCAGGTTATTCCTCCTTTCAAGATCTTTTATTCTTAAAGAGTACTATAAGGAGAAGCCAGTGTTTAACACAAAGATATTAATGATGGAATTTAGACACCTGAATAGAGAGTTCAATTTTTTTCTTTAAGAAGTAGAAGGGAATGTTTTTACCGTACTGTATAGGCAACTGCGTATTTCTTTACGAATATGAGTAGGAGGGTTGGAAGACTAGGTGAGCTGTAGTTTTTTTTCAGTTTGCTTCATGTCAAATAGATTTTTTGTTATTAAATAATGTTTTAAAAGTTGCCAAGAGAGTATTTGAATATTCTTGCTGGAAAATTCTTTAAATTCTCTTTATTTTCCCCCAAATTCCCTATAATATTACACCTTAGAAGAGTTGAGTCCTGAACTATGTTTCATAAAGTTCACCTTTAAATTTGGGAGAATGCAGTCTAGATTTATTAACCTATGAACTGTGGCTTTAGGTATTTTATAGGAAACTCAAGGGAAATATAATGTTCTACTCCTTAACTTTTTGCCTGTGTAGTTAGGGTACTTCACTAGGCTTTATTTATTCAACAAGTTATTTATTGAATACCTACTGTGTGCCAAGTTCTGTGCTAAGAGTCTTAATTTCCTCACAGTGATATGAGCATAATAATACCTACTTTGCAGGGTTGTGGTGTATGTAAAATGTTTACCAAAGTGCCTGATACAAAGATGTTTAATAAACAGTTACTTATCTAAAAAAAAAAATGTTTTGCTTAACTTGTCATTCTACTACTCATTTGGCCTTTTGCACTTTTTGCCTTCTAATTAACAAGAGACATGATAAGTGGGAGAGTAGGGACCATATCTTATTTATTACAGTACTTTGCAAATAGTAGGTTCCCGTGTACTTCCAGCAAGGAAACTCCTTGTAATTCTTGAAACAGAGTAAATTATTTTCAAGTAATGAATTGGAGGAGATCATTTTAGCTGGATTGAGTACAACATTTGGTTTTCAGCTTCCAGGCAATCCAGAATAAATGAAAATCATAGTATTGTTATCCAATAAAAAGGAAATATGCCTGTTTATCAAATGATACAAAATTTTCTCTAGCATTCAATTCTAAGAGAAATTTATTGCATTGATCTTTATGTAACTGATTCTGATTATAGTTGACAGTGCCTTCAATAGATTAGATTTGTTGGTTTGACATAGGAACTGTTCTAAGATGGAAGTTGTATAATTGATAAGAGAAGGTAGAGCACTTCACTGAGCTTTATCAATTCATTCAACAAGTGTTTATTAAGTACCTGCTGGTGAGAGAAAAATAGAAAAATTATAGGTGTATGGAAGCTATTTGCAAGGTTTATTACAGAGTGATACTGTTGAGAAAAATTCAAAGTCCTCTGTTTTGTAACTCACAAGTGATGCTCCATGGGTAAAATTTTAAAATATGAGCTATCAGGCTTGCACACATTGTAAAAATGATGAAATAAACAAGTCAGCACGAATAAATTTTTTAAAGTAAGTTTGTTTTTGATGGGGAGAGACGTAAAAGCCAAAGATATATCGAATTTGTTTTATAGCACTCAAACTTTCCATTAGCATTCCCCTCTACTTTCCAGCTTATATTTCTAGTTTATATTATTATGAAACACTTTGAGAAACTCAAAAATGAAAAAGGTTTTTGTAATTTAAATAAGTCTTTGTAATTAAAAATTCCTCTGGGCTGGAACTTGGCACAGAGGTCTCTTTCTATCTTGAATAGTCTTTTTCATAAAAAATACTCACCAGCCATTTTTTAATCAAACAAAAATTTAAAAGACTGTTTCTGGCAGTCATGAGACATTATACATTCATAAAAATAATAAAATGTTTTCATTACCAGGTGTTCTGAGAATCTTACATTAGCCAGTTTATAAGTGTAATTTGATCATTTAGTATTAGCATATGAAATATTTTTTGATACCCTCATCGTCATTAATCCACATTTGTGAACAATGTATTTTCCATGTATTGATTCACATTAATCAGTGTGATTTGATCATGTAGTAAAACATATTCTGTGCACACACTATGTAACTTATTAAAGTGCAAACATATAAGGTACATTTTCAATGCTGCTGGAAAGTAAATTCAAATTTCATGCTATTTGTGACCTGATAATAATTGTTTTATTTATTATTTATTTATTTGCTAACTGTTCAAGGGAAACCTATTCCTTGAAGAGATGTGTGGGAAAGAATTTTATATATATGTTTATTGCATAGGTGGTTTCTTTGACATGGACTATTTCAGTTGAGATGTAAAATACAATATTCAGGATTTTTCTTTCCTTGTTCATAAAATATTACAGTACAACACAGGCTTTCTGAAGGTGTCTGGGACATCAAACACCTTCAGAAGATTGGGGACTCAGGAAAACAAGAAGGCTAGCCAGTGGGCTTAGAATGGGGAATCTTCCAAATTCTCCGTGCTCAGAGGGAATGAAGGATACTAATGGAAAAAAGTGACTAAACTTCTGAGCTAGCCAGTGTCCTTGGACTGGAAAAAGGTCTGTAAGAGGAGAGTTCTGATATTTGTAGAAGTGCCTTCCAATGGTCTGACTCAGGAAATCATATAGAGTAAATTTTTCTTCTCTTTTTTTTCAAAGATTGGCACCTGAGCTAACATCTGTTGCCGATCTTTTTTTTTTTCTCTTCTTCTCCCCAAAGCCCCCCAGTATATAGTTGTATATTCTAGTTGTATGTATCTCTGGTTGTGCTATGTGGGATGCTGCCTCAGCGTGGCCTGATGACTGGTGCCATGTCTGTGCCCAGGATCCAAACCAGCGAAACTCATGGCCGCCAAGGTGGAGTGCACGAACTTAACCACTTTCATGGAGCCAGCCCCTCATATAAAATAAATTTAACAATTTACATAGTCACTGTGTTTTCCCCAAATGGCATACTCATTATTTGCTGCTACACAGACACATGCTTTATTTCATAGAAGAGTTAAAGCAATTCAGACAAGTTACCTCTTCTAATAAATACTAGTACAGCATTTTTTAAAAAGTATGTGGAAGCTTTTCTTTAGAATACAAAGGCTTAGATGACAAGGATTTGGACGTTTGTTTTGAATATGTATAGTGGCTAGCAAAATTGCATGAATGTTAGAACATTATTCTCTGTTCAGAATTTATAATAGGAGGGGATAATGCAGTGTCATATAGTTTAAAGTGGACTGGAATTGTAATAGGAGACCTAGGTTTTTGTTCTTGCTCTACCTTAGGGAAGTAACTCACTAGGTCTCTGTTTTAGTTGGCTAATTTTTGAAGAATGCTGTGTTTTTAAAGTAAACTCCAACACTAAAAGCCACAGCATAATACAGCATAAAAACTAATTAAAAGTGAATAGTAATATACAAAATTAGAAAACTCACAAACAAATTTATCAAATAAAGTGTATTTCAAGGAAAGGAAAACATCTAGGTGTGTGCTATCGAACAAGTTTCCTACTAACCACATGTGGCTATTTAAATTTGGTTTAAATTAACAAATGTTAAATAAAATTCAAAATTTAGTTTTTTAATCTCACTTGGCTGTGTTTCAAATTCTAATAGTCACATGTGGCTAGTGGCCAGACAGATATAGAACGTTTCTATCATGGCAGAAAGTTCTGTTCTACAGGCCTGATCTAGGTGCTCAGTCAAATGCTTTCTGTAGTGGTCACAGGGGCAGTATAGGTATAGCCTATAACTCAGATTTCCTGTCATATATCGCTCTATCATAGGCATGTAGGTTGGTATCTACTTGGGTCAAATGGATTGCTTTTGGACTTGGGATTAATGTTGCCTGTCCAGAAAAACCCCGATATTTATTAGGTTGAGGGAAATCTCTTTCATTCTCATAGCCTAAGGAAAGACTGTGGGTTGGTTGGGACTGAGAAATTCAGATCAATCTAGACTTCCTTTTGGACGTATATATGTATTATATATTCATAAATGTATTTTATTATATTTTAAGTATATGTATACTCCTACCTTGTTCTAACAATGATTTAGGACAACTGCTCCTTGGAAGATTTTTATGTTATTTTCCCCAAAGTGACTCACTCAGGTCTATTCAATATATATTTATTAAGCACTAGTGCTCAGCTAGATATAAAAACTCTGGGAAATATTCAGATCTTTGAAAAACAATTCCTGCCATTAAGGAGTTTGTAATATGAATGGAAAAATGATATTTTTATGCGAAAAGTTTAAAAATGTGAGATAATATGGGTTAAATGTGTAATAAATGGTATAGTACCACATGTATTATAGAACTTCAAGAGAAGGAGAAATCTGTGAGATTCAGTGGTTGAAAAAGTTAAGAAGGAAAGGAACTTAAAGTGAGATTGAGTATGTTAGAGAGAACTTTCCAGTAGGGAGACTCTATGGGCTGAAGATCCTATGTAGGAATAAACAAGTTATGTTTGGATACTATATTAATGAGGTTAGGTTAGGCTGAGGTAACAAATAGCACATACACCACACATTACTCTGAAGTCTAGAGCAAAAGAAGAATTCTGCCCCCTTTGCCTCCTTTTCTTTGCACATCTTTGACTCCTTCCTCTTCTTTACTTCCCTTAGCTAATTAATTGTTGTAATCTATAGATTCTTCTTTTCTAGGGGATTATGAATTATTGCCTTTATTTCCAAAAATACCTAATGTCTCAAGCACAATAGAACTTTATTTATTGTATAACAGTCCAAGTCTTGGTCTTGTTGGTCCTAATTAGTGAGTGTCTCTCTTTCATACAGGGCTTCAGGAATCCAGACTCCAGGCAGAAGGGGAGAGTGTGGAAGAGTACCTGGTACTTGAAGTTTTGTCCTAGAAATGGGATTTATCACTTCTGCTTACATTCCATTGGCTAGGATTCAGTTATATGGTCAGTTACATACTCTGTTACATACTCTGAGCAGCAAAGGAGGCTAGGACATGTAGTCTAATGTGCTCAGGCAGGGGAAGATATTTGGTGATCATTTAGCAGCCTTTGTCACACACAAGAAGCCAATAAATCTTGACTAATGTGGAGGGTTAGTATGGGAGAACAATGAGGAATAAGCCTGGAAATTTCATGGGGTCACATTATGGGAGGCTGACTGACAGTCTGAGCGTTGTGAACTTTATTTTGTAATCACTTGAGTGCTATTGAAAGCTTTTGTACAATGGAAAGATATGGTAAAAATAGGATTTTACAAACATTAATCCAGTATACAGAATGATTGGAAGAGGAAAAGGTTATTATAAAGGAAAAGGTAATCCAAGTTTGTGATGACAAGGACTTGGCCTAGAGCAGTAGAAATGGAAATTAAGGCACTGATTGATAACCCACTAGAAAGAAAGCTTAAAATATGATTATTAATTAGCTTAGGTCCTGTGGAAGAGGGAGGAATTAAAATGCTAGGGAGAAGGGAGAGAATTTTTCTTTCTGCTCTAAACATTCAAATGAGTATATGTGTATGTGGTATTTGCTGGACCTGTACTATTTATTATTTACCCTAAAGAATTCATTTTTAGTCTTTTAGACTGCTTAAGGATCTCCTAGGGCATATGTTAAAGGGGAAATTCCTGGTCTTTCTTTCCAGAGATTCTGATTTAGAAGTGTCTTTTTTTTAAGCATGCTGAATGATTATGATACAGGTGGTCTACAGACTACACTTTGAAAAACATTGCCTTAAATAAATTGACTCATGGTAAGTTGATGCTTTACTTTACAATTACTTCTATAAGCTGATAAAAAATACTTGTGTCTTTAGGTTCTGAGTAGAATGATCAGAACCATTCTTGACAGTGTGTTTTCCCTATTCCCCTGGTACTTTTCCCCCGGTACATTCACCTTTATTTCCTCTCCTTTCAACTTCCTGAAGTGTTGGTATTAAGAATCAGAAGTATTTACCATCCTGTCCTAAATTAGTCCAGGTGATTTTCTAGTCATAGAAATAACAATCTCCTCACTCTATTCTCAAAATTGTACTTTTTTGTGAACTGCATTGATATTAGGGTAGTGTCTGAATTTTGTGGGATTGTTCTGATACACTCCTCTGAATATCTCAATCAGAAAGGAGGAGTGCTGATTCTTCCCCTTCCCGACATGTGTGATTTCCTCTTCTTCATTCTTCAAATGCAGTGTATATGTATAGAAAATGTCTATAAAGATACATATCCAACTTTTAACAGCAGCACTCTGAGAAGTGGAATTGGGAGGTGAGGGAAAGAAATGGAGGCTTTTACTTTTTATTTTATATTATATATTCTTCCATACTGTTTTTTAAAAACCAGAATGTATGTCAATTTCAAGAAATTTTCATTTCTTTTTTATCCTAGATTGAATAGATGTAATAGTAATAGTACCTACCACTTATTAAGTGCCTTCTCTATAGCAGTCCCTTCACATTATTTCATTTAATATTCACAAGAATCCTGTAAGATAAGTATTAACATTCCCATTTTACATAGGAAACAGAGATTCAGAGCATTTATAAAACATGCCTAAGGGCATACCACTATTAAGTAGCATAGCAAAGAACTAAATCCAGGTCTCTCTGATCCACGTCCATGTTTTTGTCTTTACACTATGAAGGCCTTGTTCACCCTAATTCCTTTGGACGGCAAGAAACCTGTTTTTCTGAGTGGGAATGGTTATAGTCCTCCAAGAATCTTTTAGTAATTAAGTCTAACTATTAAGAATAAAGTAACCAGTGGAAATAAGAGGCAAAAGAAAATTCCATGGATTGTTCTATAACTGGAGTAAGTTAGTCTGGTTATTTGGTTACCAGATATTTATTGAGTGTCACTTTCTACAGATCTTTTTACTAGGCCCTAGGGATTGAATATCTCACTTGCTATGGTCCCAGCAGGAAACAATTCCACTTAGAGGAAAAGGCTTTAATGAAAGGATTACTTTCAGAGATGTGGGCAGGGTTAAGAAAACCAAGAAGAAATGCTGAGGCACCCAGAGACCAGCAACAGGAGGAAACCATTAACATCCTCAGGCCTGAAGGGACAAAAGGATGAAACAGTGTTGATCCCAGAGCCTAGAGGAGGGCTTGCTGGGCAAGAGCCATTGTTCAGGTATGCAACCAACTGCTAGAACTGAGACCCCAAAGCAGGAGGAGAATGGAGAAGAAATATTCTGACTTTCTTCCTGCCAGTCTCCTGTGGCGCTTCCCTTTGGCCAAGTACAAACAGTATTCATTATACTGTTTTATATATATATATATATATATATATTCATACATACATATGTATTCATTTGGAGAAAATACCTTAATAAAGTACTTGGCTTGAGGTTTAAGACTCCAAGCTGGACGTTCAAGTTCAGAAGTTAGTAAACTGCTTTTGTTTTGTTGATCACTGTGATGGGTTTTTGCACATTTGGATATAGGACTAGAGAAGAGCTCTACGGGGAGGGAAGAGTGAGAGCAGAGCCAGGAAGGGGAAGCTACCTAGGAGGTTGGGGCAGGTTCATTGAAGAGGAGTCTGGAAGAATAAAAATGTCTAAGATGGATTCTAAATTTGTTAGTTGTGGAGAAAGCCCACCAAAAAAAAATCTTCGGTGAAATCTAATTGCTTACTAAGGCCTTTTTTTTCTCTTTTTGAGAGAGAATTTGAAGAGAGAGGTGATGGGAAAATATTCTCTAGGACTCCAGAGCCAGCTAATAAGAGAGTAGATATATCTGGGTTACAAATGCACAGAAAAACCAGAAAGATATAATCCAAAATGTTAATAGTGGTTGTCTTGGGTGATGGTGTTTTGTTTTATTTTTTCTTCTTTATACTTCCCGTTTTATTTTTTAAATTTATTACTTTTGTAATCATAAAGTTATATAAAAAAGTTAGTCTCAGACCAAGAGTAAAATGATCTTTTTCTCTGATGTTTTGTTGTAGTTGCCTCTCTCTTGACTATAAGTGAATTCTCCTTAACATAATAAGAAATAACTCTCTAACATACCAAAATTTGCTTCCGTTTGTAAAAGATCTAAAATAGACATGACCAGGCATCCCCAGTTTCTCCCTTGCCTTCTACCTTTGCCTCCTTTTCTTCCTTTTTGCTATCTACCTCCTCTGCCCTATGAACTTTGAGTAGCTAATAAATCATATAGCTTGCACAAATAATTCTCAGACAATACTGTTCTGATGGTTATTAGGATTACACCAACTATCCCCAAACAGGGGCATGAAAACAGGAACGGCCTCCAATCTTGAGTTTCAATTAAAGTAAAACAAACAAACGAAAAACCCTCCTTCCTAAGCCAAAACTACAAGGACCTATGCTTTCCCATATCCTTGAAAAACTCTGACCCTGCCTCAATTGAGGAGTCACCTGATCCTCAGGTGTTCCCTTATGTACATCAGCCAAATAAAGCCTTTAGCCTATATTTGAATCACTTAAAGAATTTTTTTGACACTGTAAAAATATTTCCTTACTAAAGCCTAACACTTACTGAGGTGCTATTATATATCATGTATGGTGGCAGATACTTTACATATAATAACTAATTTAATTCTCACAGGCCATATATCATTATTCCTATTTTACAAATGAGGTAATGAAGAGTTTAAGTAGCCTGTCCCAGGTAATCCAACTTGGAAGTGGTCAACAGTGACAATTCTGTTAGACTCCAAAGACAATATTTCCCTGTATTGCCTGAAAAGCCAAGGAATTAATCTTTGTAGTGAAATTCAAAAGAAGAAAAAGAAAGAGGAGGTTGGAGAGGAAGAAGTGGAGGAGAGGAAGAAGAGGAGGAAGAAGAAGAAGAATTACCAAAACGTGTAAAGGGATGGTATTTTGAAATATAGAAAGTTTTACTTCTTGGCATTTCTGTTTTACCTTGCAGACCCTATACTGTTAAAACTAGGCTCTGGGGCTGAGATTTCATTTTTGCCTCAGTGAAGGGAAGACAGAAAAGAACCCAGCAAGAATGAAGAGCCAACTTCTTGGCTTTGAATTCCAAAACAAGCCCTATAAAGCTGATAAAAGAGATAATAACCTGGAGAGAAAACAAGATTTTGAGTCTCACAAGGCTAAGAGCTCTGGAGATTCAAAGCCTTGAGTTTATACCATAAGCCACAGAGTGAGGAATGATATATTTTCCTAGCACACACAGAGAAAATAAAAACACTTCAGGGAGGAAAAAAGTCATGAGACATTTACAAAAATTGATTATGACCTTGGTGACAAAGAAGATCTTTCAGAGAGGCACGGTCTCTGATGAAAGTCATTAAGCTTGCAGGGTGTAGTATCATAGAGGAGAAAGCTGATTTAAAATAAGTTAAGTTCTCTCTAGAGAACTCTGGAGATCTGCAGAGGATCCTCCTTGAATCTTCAGTTGTGTAGTGAATGTTCAGTGCACATGTGTAAGGAAACTATTCAAGACCAAAGAAAGAACCGTTCTAAAGGGTTCAAAGGAATGATATTCAGTGATAAAACAAGGATGGGAATAATTCCAATTTTCAGCAGCCAGAGTGGAAAATCTCATAATTCATAGGGTATCAGATAGTAAACTCTTAAGACGTTTGCCACAGTGAGGGAGAAAAATTCTCCTTAGACTATATATTGTTCTGGTTCTACCTAGTGAAGCTTAAAAGCAAGACCCAAAGGGATCAAACTGTTTTTAAGTCACTTAACTATTTCTTAGACTAAAGCTCAAGGATATTTACAGGAATACAAAAATATCCTGTGCCCATCAAGGTAAATTTATGATATCTGGCATCCAATAAAAATTTAACAGGGATGCAAAACAGCAGGAAAGTACAATCCAATAAGAGGAGAAAAATCAATCAATTGAAACTGACTCAAAAAGAACACCAGTGAATAAATTAGTAGAACATTAAACAGTTAATATCATGCTATTCCATATGTTCAAGAAACTGAAGGAAAGATTTAGCAGAGATATGGAAGATATAAAAAGAGATAGAAATCCAACCATTAGAGATGAAAACTACAATGTCTGAGTTTTTAAAAACCCTCATTGGGTGGGATTAACAGCATATTAGACATGGCCAAAGAAAAGATTAATGAACTTGATGACAGTAAGAGAAACTCTCCAAAATGAAACACATAGAGAAAAAAGATGGGGGGAAAATGGAGAATCAGTTAGTTGTGGGACAACTTTAAGTAGTCTAATATATGTATAATTGGACACCCAAATAGAAAAATACTTGAATATATAATGGCCAATATTTTTTCAAATTTGTTGAAAACTATAAACCCCAAGCACAAGAAATACTTTATAATCAAAGTTTATTAAAGCCAATGATAAAGAGAAAATCTTAAAGAAAGCCAGAGGAACAAAGACATTTTGTACAGGGAACCAAAGATAAAAATGACAGCAGACTTTATATTGGACACAATGCAAGTAGTGAGAAGATAATGGAGCAACAACTTTAAGTTACAGTCATCCCTCGGTATCTGTGGGGGATTGGTTCCAGGACTCCTGTGAATACAAAAATCCACAGATGCTCAAGTCCCTTATGTAAAATGGTGTAGTACAATGAATACAATTGCCCCTTCATACCCATGGATTTTACATCTGTGGATATAGAGTGCCAACTGCCAACATATAATTCTATTTCCAGCAAAAATATCCTTCAAAAATAAAGGTGTAATAAAGATTTTATCATCTACATAAAAGCCAAAAATTCATTACCAGCAGGCATACACTATAAGAAATGTTAAAGGAAGTCCCTTTAGGCATAAGGAAAATGATACCAACTGGAAATCTAAATATAAACAAAGGAATAGAGGACAAGAGAAATAGTTTATTGAAATCTCTTTAAAAGGTAATTGATTATATAAAGCAAAAATATGAACAATATATTTTGGGGTTTATAACATGTAGAAGTAAAATGTATGACAACAATAACATGAAAGTGGGAGGAAGTAAACTGTTGTAAGGTGATATGATACAGGTGAAATGGGATAGCATTACTTATAGGTAGTCTCTGATAAATTAAAATGTATACTATAAACTCAAACAACCAGTAAAATAATACAGGAAATAATTTTAGCCAATGAGTCAATATAGGAGATGAAATGGATTCATAAAAATATTTCAATTCAACAGAAGTCATGAAATATGAAAAAGGGAACAAAGAATAGATGAGACAAATAGAACAAATAGCAAGATGGTAGATTTAAATTGTACCATTGCAATAATCTCATTAAATGTAAATGGTCTAAGCAGTCTATTTAAAAGGCAAAGGTTGTCAGATTGGATAGAAAGGTAAGACACAACTACATGTTGCCAACAAGAAACCCACTTTAACAGGTTAAAAGTAGAAGCTTAGGGGGGCTGGCCCGGTGGCGCAGCGGTTAAGTGCGCACGTTCTGCTTTGGCCGCCCGGGGTTTGCCGGTTCAGATTCTGGGTGCAGATATGGCATTGCTTGGCAAGCCATGCTGTGGTAGGCGTCCCACATATAAAGTAGAGGAAGATGGGCACGGATGTTAGCTCAGCTTCCAGTCTTCCTCAGCTAAAACAGGAGGATTGGCAGCAGATGTTAGCTCGGAGATAATCTTCCTCAAACAAAACAAAACAAAGTAGAAGATTAGGAAAAATAAACCATGCTAGCATGGGTCAAAAGAAAGCTGGAATTGCTATTTGAATACCAGACAAAGTAGGTTGCAGAACAAAGAATATTACTAGGAATAAAGAGTGCCAATTTATGAAGAAGACATAACAATCCTAACTGTTCATGCATCTGATAACAGCTTCAGGATACATAAAGAAAAAATGGATAAAACTTTATCTACAAAAGTAGATATAGAAATCCAAAATTAGAGTTGGAGATTTCCACACCGTTTTCTCAATAATCAATAGAACAAATAGAAAATCAGGAAGGATATAAAACATTTGAACAATATCAACCAATTTGACCTAATTGACATTTATAGAACACTGTACCCAACAACAGCTGAACACATACTATTTTCAAGTGCAAAGGGGACATTTACCAAGATAGACCATAGGCTGGACCAGAAAAGGATTCTTACTTGGAATGATCTTAAAATGAATTTAAAATGATTCAATCATGCAATATATTCTATCATCACAATGGAATTAAATTAGAAATTAGTAACAGAAAGATATTTGGAAAATCTAAATTTTTGAAAGCTGAATAACATATTTCTAAAGAACAAATAGGTCAAAAAGAAACCAGAGGGCAATTTGAATGTATTTTGAATGGAATGAAAATGAAAACACAACATATCAAAATTTGTGGGATGCTGCTCAGTTACTACTTAGAGAGAAATTGATAACCTATTAGAAAACAAGAGAAGTCTTAAATCAGTGACCTCAGCTTCCACATTAAGAAAAAGAGTAAAATGAACCCAAGCAAGCAGAAGAAAGGAAATAATAAAGATCCAGAGCAAAAATATGAAATAGAAAACAGAAAAACAATAAGGAAAAATCAGTGAAACTAAACTTGGTACTTTGATAAGATTAATAAAATTGATAAAAATCTAGTCAAAGTGATAAGGAAAAAAGAATAAAAGACACAAATGACATCAATAAATAGTCTAAAGATATTAAAAGGATAATAAAGGAACATTATAAACAACTTTATGCCTATACATTCTATAGCTTAGAAAAAGTGGGAAAAGATTCCATAAAAAAAACAAACTTAAGAAGAAATGTATAACCTTAGTATCTGTATATCTATTAAAGCAATTGATTTTGTAGTTCAAAACCTTCTCACAAAGAAAACTTCAGGGCTAGATGGCTTCACTGGTGACTTCTATCAAACATATAAGGCAGAAATAATACTGGCATACCTTGGACATCTTGCGGGTTCAGTTCCAGACCACTGCAATAAAGCAAATATTGCAATAAAGTGAGTCACACAAATTTTTTGGCTTCCCAGTGCATATAAAAGTTATATTTACACTATCCTATAGTCTATTAAGTGAACAATATCATTATGTCTAAAAAAATGTACATACCGCAATTTGAAAATACTTTATTGCTAGAAAATGCGGACCATCATCTGAGCCTTCAGCGAATTGTAATCTTTTTGCTGCTGGGGGGTCTTGTAAAAAATGCAAAATCTGTGAAGCATAATAAAGCAAGGTGCAAAACAATGAGGTATGCCTGTACCAATTCTATACAAACTCTTCCAGAAAATTGAAGAGGGAGGAATATTTCTCATCTCATTCCAAGAGGCCAGCATTATTACTCTCACATCAAAATTACACGATACTGTCACAAGAAAGAAACTCACAGATCAACATGCGTCATAGACATAGATTCATAAATTTAAAAAAAGTTTAAGATATTAAATCCAACAATATGTAAAAAGGATAATTCATCATGACCAAATGGGTTTCCCTCCCAAGAATGCAGTGTTGGTTTAACATTAAATACCAATGAATGCCGAGTAACATAAACAAAAATGGCAGAGTAGGGAACTCCCAAAGTCCATCCCTCTAGAAAGGCAGTGATAACCTAGCAAAAATGTGAAACTCAAGTTTTTCAAAATTCGGAAAACTAATCAAAAGCTTACAGCAAAAGTAAATGCTTAATCAAGAAAAAAAAACAGCTGAAATTTGGTAACAGAGCTTTGTGGCACTTTAACTTACCCTGGTTTTCCCTTTGCCTCACTCCACCTTGTTGGTGGCTTTGAAGATAGTTGCCCAAATTTCCAGTACAGGTACATAGTACCAGAGAATCACAATGGACCTTGTTCTCCAAGAATTGTGGTTTTGACCTGTCTGGTGACTCCCTGAAGGATCAGTTTAAACGGCATGCCGTTATTTCACTTAAGGAATGCTTCCAGAGCTGAGATGGCAACCCAACGGAGTGTTGAAAACATTTGACGGCAAATGTATTTGTCACTGCCACCTGGCACAAGGTATAACAGTTGGGGCAAACAATTAACTAACCAAAAAGTTCAGAGGAAAGACTGGGGAATGGGATGCTTTGGGGAAAAGCTCCCACATATTCCTGGGAATCTAGAAGGACAGGTACATGCACAGGGCTGAGCATACTCAGAAAAGACCTGAAAAGGCCCTGAGTTGTCACCTCTGGCTGACATTTAATCTCTGTGTAAGTAGGAACTGTGCCTTAAGGCAGAGGTGTAAACTGGCTAAATGTTGAAGGCATGCCCTACACATATAAAGCCCATTTATATATACAAATATATATATATATATTTACATATCGATCATTATAGAATTGTAGAGAATATGTTCACTGCCCTAAAAAGTCCTCTGTGCTCTGCCCATTTATCTCTCCACCTTTCTTCCAATCCAACCCCTGGCAACAACTGATCTTCTTATCCCCACAGTTTTGTGTTCTCCAGAATGTCATATAGTTGGAATCATACAGTATGTAGTCAGTTCAGATTGGCTTCTTTCACCTAGTAATATAGATTTAGGACATACCCTCCATGTCTTTTCATGGCTTGATAGCTCATTTCTTTTTAGTGCTGAATAATATTCTATTGTCTGGATGTAGCGGTGTTTACTTATCCATTTACCTACTGAAGAACATCTTGGTTGATTCCAAATTTTGGCAATTATGAATAAAGCAGCTATAAATGTACAGATTTTTGTGGACACAACTTTTCAACTCCTTTGGGTAAATACCAAGGAGTGTGATTGCAGAATTATGTAGTAAGAGTATGTTTAGTTTTGTAAGAAACTGCCAAGCTGTCTTCTAAAGTGGCTATACTATTTTGCATTCCCAGCAGCAATGAATGAGAGTTCCTATTGCTCCACATCCTTGTCAGCGTTTGGTGTTGTCAATTTTTGGATTTGGGCCAATCTAATAGGTATGTAGTAGTATCTCATTGTTCTTTTAATTTGCATTTCCCTGATGACATATGATGTTGAGCATCTTTTCATATGCTTATTTATTATATGTTTATCTTCTTTGGTGAGTTGTCTGTAAGGTCTTTGACTCATTTTTTAATCAGGTTTGTTTTCTTATTGGTGAGTTTTAAGCATTCTTTGTGTATATATATATGTATATTTATTGAGGTCATAATAGCTTCTAACTGTGAAATTTCAGTTGTACGTTATTGTTTGTCAGTCACCATAAAAGTGTGCCCCTTCATTCCTTGTGCCCACTCCCCAACACCCACTGCCGCTGGTAACCACTAAACTGTTCTCTTTATCCCTGTGTCTGTTTATCTTCCATCTGTGAGTGAAATCATATGATAATGTCTTTCTCTGTCTGGGTTATTTCACTTAGCGTAATACCCTCAAAGTCATCCATGTTTTTGCAGATGGGACGATTTTGTCTTAGTTTCTGGCTGAGTAGTATTCCATTGTATGTATATACCATGTCTTCTTTATCCATTCATCAGCTGATGGGCACTTGGTTTGCTTCCACATCTTGGCTATTGTGAATAATGCTGCAATCAACATAGGGGTGCATATATCTTTTTGAATTAGTATTTTCATGTTCTCTGCATACATACCCAGAAGTGGAATAGCTGGGTCATACAATAGTTCTATTTTTAAATTTTGAGAACTCTCCATACTGTTCTCCATAGTGGCTGCACCAGTGTACATTCCCACCAGCAGTGTATGAGAGGCCCCTTTTCTCCACAACCTTTCCAACATTTGTTATTTTTTGTCTTGGTGATTATAGCCATTCTAACAGGTGTAAGGTGATATCTAAGTGTAGTTTGTGCCTGTTGGCCATCTGTATATCATCTATGGAAAAATGTCTGTTCATATCCTCTGCACATTTTTTGATTGAATTGTTTGTCTTTTTTGTAGTTCAGTATGAGCTCTTTATATATTTTGGAGATTAACCCTTTGTAGGATACATGATTTTCAAATATTTTCTCCCAGCTGGTGGGTTGTTTTTTCATTTTGATCCTGGTTTCCTTTGCCTTTCAGAAGCTCATTAGTCTGATCAAGTCCCACTTGTTTATTTTTTGTTTCCCTTGTCCAAGTAGACACGATCTTCGAAAAGATCCTTTTAAGGCTGATGTCAGAGTGTACTGCCTATGTTTTCTTCCAGAAGTTTTATGGTTTCAGGTCTTACCTTCGAGTCTTTGGTCCAATTTGAGTCTATTTTTGTGTTTGGAGAAAGATAGTGGTCTACTTTCATTCTTTTGCATGTGACTGTCCAGTTTTCCCAGCATGATTTATTGAAGAGGCTTTCCTTTCTCCATTGTATGTTCTTGGCTCCTTTGTTGAAGATTAGCTGTCCGTAGATGTGTGGTTTTATTTCTGGGCTTTCAATTGTGTTCCATTGATCTGTGTGCCTGTTTTTCTACCAGTACCATGCTGTTTTGATTACTATAGCTTTGTATTATATTTTGAAGTCTGGGATTGCGATGCCACCAGCTTTGTTCTTGTTTCTCAGGATTGCTTTGGCTATTCAGGGACTTTTGTTGCCCTCCATGAATTTTAAGATTCTTTGTTCTATTTCTGTGAAGAGTGTCATTGGGATTCTGATTGGGATTGCACTGAATCTGTAGATAGCGTTAGGTAGTATGGACATTTTAACTATGTTTCTTCTCCTGATCCATGTGCATAGGCTATCTTTCCATTTCTTTATGTCATTATCGATTTCTTTCAGTAATGTCTTATAGTTTTCCTTCTATAGGTCTTTCACCTCCTTGGTTAAATTTATTCCTAGATATTTTATTCTTTTTGTTGCAACTGTAAATGGGATTGTATTCTTGAGTTCTTGTTCTGTTAGTTTGTTACTGGAGTACATAAATGCCATTGATTTTTGTAAATTGACTTTGTACCCTGCAACTTTGCTGTAGTTGTTGATTATTTCTAATAGTTTTCCAATGGATTCTTTAGGGTTTTCTATATATAAAATCATGTCATCTGCAAACAGTGAGAGTTTCACTTCTTCATTGCCTATTTGGATTCCTTTTATTTCTTTTTCTTGCCTAATTGCTCTTGCCAAAATCTTTAGTACTATGTTGAATGAGAGTGGTGAGAGTGGGCACACTTGTCTTGTTCCTGTTCTCAGAGGGATGGCTTTCAGTTTGTCCTCATTGAGTATGATGTTGGCTGTGGGTTTGTCAAATATAACCTTTATTATGTAGAGGTACTTGACTTCTATACCCATTTTATTCAGAGTTTTTATCATGAATGGATGTTGGATCTTGTCAAATGCTTTCTCTGCATCTATTGAAGTTATCGTGTGGTTCTTGTTCCTCATTTTGTTAATGTGGTGTATCACATTGATTGATTTGTGGATGTTGAACCATTCCTGTGTCCATGGTATGAATCAAACTTGATCATGGTGTATAATATTTTTAATGTATTGCTGTATTTGATTTGCCAATATTTTGTTGAGGACTTTTGCATCTTTGCTCATTGGCAATATTGGCCTGTAATTTTCCTTCTTTGTGTTGTCCTTGTCTGGCTTTGGGATCAGGGTGATGTTGGCCTCATAGGATGTGTTAGGAATTTTTCCATCTTCCTCAATTTTTTGGAATAGTTTGAGAAGGCTAGGTAATAAATAGTCTTTGAATGTTTGGTAGAATTCTCTGGAGAAGCCATTTATTTTGTGGGACATTTTTGATTACTGTTTCAATCTCTTTACTTGTGGTTGGTCTATTCAGGTTGTCTATTTCTTCTTGATTCAGTTTTGGGAGGTTGTAAGATTCTAAGAATTTATCCATTTCTTCAAGATTGTCTGGTTTCTTGGAATATAGTTTTTCATAATATTCTCTTATAATCTTTTGTATTTCTGTGGTATCTGTTGTAATTTGTCCTCTTTCATTTCTAATTTTATTTATTTGAGCCTTCTCTCTTTTTCTTAGTGAGTCTGTCTAAGGGTTTGTCAATTTTGTTTATCCTCTCAAAGAACTAGCTCCTTGTTTCATTGATCCTTTCTATGGTCTTTTTTGTTTCAATTTCATTTATTTCTGCTGTAACTTTTATTATTTCCCCCCTTCTGCTGATTTTGGGCTTTGTTTGTTCTTATTTTTCTAATTCTGTTATGTATAGTTTAAGATTGCTTATTTGAGCTTTTTCTTGTTTGTTAACATGGGCCTGTATGGCTATAAATTTCCCTCTTAGGAGTGCTTTTGCTGCATCCCATATGAATTGGTATGGTGTGTTCTTCTTCTCATTTGTCTCCAGATATTTTTTGGTTTCTCCCTTTGTTTGTTTGAAGATCCATTGGTTGTTTAGTAGCATATTGTTTAGTCTCCACATTTTTGTTCCTTTCCCTGCTTTTTTCTTGTAGTTGATTTCTAGTTTCATAGCATTATGGTTAGAAAAGATGCTAGATATGATTTCCATTGTCATAAATTTATTGAGGTTTGCCTTGTTTCCCAACATATGGTCTATCCTTGAGAATGTTCCATGTGCACTTGAGAAGAATGTATATTCTGCTGTTTTTGGATGGAGTCTTCTGTATATACCTGTTAAGTCCATCTGGTATAGTTTTTCATTTAATTCCACTATTTCCTTGTTGACTTTTTGTCTGGATGATTTATCCATTGATGTAAGTGGGGTGTTGAGGTCCCCTACTGTTATTGTGTTATCATTGATATCTCCTTTTAGTTTGTTAATAGTTGCTTTATGTGCTTTGCTTCTCCTGTGTTAGGTGTATATATGTATATAAGTGTTATGTCTTCTTGGTGGAGTGTCCCTTTTATAATTATAAACTGCCCCTCTTTGTCTCTCTTTACTTGATTTGTCTTGAAGTCTACTTTGTCTGATATAAGCATGGCAACACCTACTTTCTTTGGCTTGCTGTTAGCTTGGAGTATCATCTTCCATCCCTTCACTCTAAGCCTATGTTTGTCTTTGGAGCTCACATGTGTTTCCTGGAGGCAGCATATTGTTGGGTCTTGTTCTTTAATCCATCCTGCCACTCTGTGTCTTTTGATTGGAGAATTCAGTCTATTTACATTTAGAGTGCTTATTAATATATGAGGGCTTAATACTGCCATCTTATCGCTTGTTTTCTGGTTCTTCTGCTTTCCTTTGTTTCTCCTCCTGTGTATTTTGGACTACTAATTTGATTAGGTAGTTTTCTATGGTAGTTTTCTTCATTTTCTCCTTGTTTATCATATATATCTCTGTTCTAATTGTTTGTTTAGTGGCTACCATTAGGTTTGTATAAAAAATCTCATAGATGAGATAGTCCATTTTCTGATAGGCTCCTATTTCCTTAGACTATGCTGATTCCATCCCTTTCCTCTTCCCCTTCTAAATTATTTTTGTCATATCTTATTCCATCTTGTGTTGTGAAGTTGTGGTTAAAATGATGAGATTATTTTTATTCTGATATTTTCCTTTTCTTTATCCTTAATGTTAAAGTTAAGCATTTACTGACCTGATGTGATACAGAGCTGCCATTTTCTGATTATTGCCTTCCTAATCATCTCCTTGCTCCTTACATAGGGCTTTGTAGCCCTTTTCCTATTTTTTTTTTTCGGGTATGGGAGCCCTCTTGAGGATTTCTTGTAAGGGGTGGGGGTCTTGTGGTGATGAACTCCCTTAGCTTTTGTTTATCTGGGAGAGTTTTTATTTCTCCATCATATCTGAAGGATATTTTCACTGGATAGAGTATTCTTGGCTGAAAGTTTTTGTCTTTCAGAATTTTGAATATATCATTCCACTCTCTCCTAGCCTGTAAGGTTTCTGCTGAGAAATCCACTGAAAGCCTCACAGGGGTTCATTTGTAGGTTATTTTCTTCTGTCTTGCTGCCCTTAGTATTTTTTCTTTGTCATTGACTTTTGCCAGTTTTACTATTGTATGCTTTGGAGAAGGTCTCTTTACATTGATGAAATTAGGAGATCTACTGGCTTCGTTCACTTGTATTTCCAGCTCTTTCCCCAAGTTTGTGAAGTACTTAGCTATTATTTCTTTGAACAAGCTTTCTGCTCTGTTCTCCTTCTCTTCTGCCTCTGGAATACCTACAAGCCTTATCTTGCGTTTCCTAATTGAATCAGATATTTCTTTGAGAGTTTTTGATTTCTTTTTAGTCTTAGTTCTCTCTTCTCCATCTGAAGCATTTCTGTATTACTATCTTCTAAGTTGTTAATTCAGTCCTCTATATTGTCAGCTTTGTTGTTTAGGGGCTCCAGATTTTTCTTAATCTCATCCATTGTGTTTTTGATCTCCAACAATTCTGATTGGTTCTTCTTTATAGTTTCATTCTCTTTTGTGAATAAGTTCCTGAATTTGTTGATTTGTCTTTCTGTGTTTTCTTGTAACTCGTTGAGTTATTTTATGATAGCTATTTTGAATTCTTTGTCATTTAAGTTATGAATTTCTGTGTCTTCAGGGTTGGTTTCTGTGTACTTGTCACTTTCCTTCTGGTCTGGAGATTTAATATGCTTTTTCATACTGCTTTATGGTGTGGATTTTAGCTCCTGCATAGTTATTATCTGGTCACAGCTTCCACCTGCTGCCTCTGAGTGGGGATCAGGCACTGTGTATTCTGGGCCCAGCGTGATCCAGGGCTCCCCAGTTCCAGCCACTGATTTCTTTTCTCTCTGTGTGATGCTCTGCCTGATGGCAGATCTGGGTTGCTGGGCAGGGGGAGGAGTGCTTTCTTTCACCTGCACTTCCCCCAGCCTCTGATTTTCTCTCTGTATGGAGCTCTGGGCAATCTCAGGCCTGGAGTGCTGGGCGGGGGATGGGGCACTTTCTTACACCTGCTCACCTTTCCCAGCCCCCACCTCTCTCTCTGTGGGATGCTCTGAGTATCACAGAGAACTGCATGCCTTTCCCAGAAGCTTCCTGTCTCTCTGTGGGGCACTCTGGGCAATCCAAAGAGACCTGCATGCCTTTTCCAGACCCTGCCTCTCTCCACACAGTGCTCTGGGTGATTGGAGGGCTGGAGTGTCAGGCAGGGGAAGGGGCGCCTTCTTACACCTGTGCACCTTTCCCAGCCCCTGCCTCTCTCTCTGCTTGGTGCTCCACAGGGCCCTCTGGACGATCATGGAGACTTGTGCACCTTTCCCAGACGCCGCCTCCCTCTCTGCTTGGTGCTCTGGGTGATCATGGAGACCTGCATGCCTTTCCCAGATGCAGCCTCTCTCTCCGCTCAGTGCTCTGGATGGTTGGAGGACTGCAGTGCTGGGCTGGGGGAGGGGCACTCTCTTTCTTCTGTGTGATCCCAGTGTTCTCCCTGGGCCATCACCAACTGCTCTTTTGGGGTGCTAGTTTGATGGAGACACCCCCACAACAGCTCAGTCCCCTCTGTGTCTGGGGCTTTCCCTCAGGCTGTGAGGCAACTTGGAGAGCAATGGTGTTCCCATGCAGGGCCACCCCTCCTCCCTTTTCTCTCAGAGCCACATGTTCTCCTCAGGTTGCTGGCTGCTGTTGGGAAGAAAAGTCCCCCTTACCAGCTTCCACTTCCTCCAGAGGGTCCAGCCCCACCACCTTCAGATGTATGGCTGTGTGTCTCTCAGACGTCCTTTGTGTTGTATGAGTGTCCTCTCTTGGTGTATGAATGTCCTTTTGGTTGTACTTTAGAAGGGGGAGTTCAAGGGGAAAGCTCGCTCTGCTGTAATGCTGATATCACTCTGCTTTGATTTTTTTTTTTTAGTGCTTACCATGTTTGTATGAAAGATCTCATAGATGAGATAGTCTGTTTTCTGATAGCCTCTTATCTCTATAAGCCTAAGCAGGTTCCATCACTTTCCTCATCCCCTTCTAAGTTATTGTCACAAATTGCTCTTTTTTGTGATATATGTGACTAAATTGAAGTGTTTAAAAATTATTTCTGATGCTTTACTTCCCTTTATCTTTTATGTTATAATTGTTTGTTAACTGTTCTGATAGCTGCAATTTTCTGATTTTGTCTGCCTAGTTATCTCCTTGCTCAAAGCTTTGTAAACCTTTGCCTTTTTGTTACAGGTAGGAGGGCTTCCTTCATCATTTCTTATAAAGGAGGTCTCATGGTGACAAATTCCCTCAACTTTTGTTTATCTGGGAAGGTTTCTATTTCTCCATTGTGTCTGAAGGATAGTTTTGATGGATAGAGTATTCTTGGCTGGAAGTTTTTGTCTTTCGGTATTTTGAATATATCATTCCATTCTCTCCTGGGCTGTAAGGTTTCTGCCAAGAAATCCACTGAAAGCCTCATAGGGGTTCATTTGTAGGTTATTTTCTTCTGTCTTGCTGCCCTTAGTATTTTTTCTTTGTCGTTGACTTTTGCCAGTTTTACTACTGCATACTTTGGAGAAGGTCTTTTTGCATTGATGTAATTAGGAGTTATATTGGCTTCATGTACTTGTGAGTCAGTTTCTTCCCCGTTTGGGAAATTCTCAGCTATTATTTCTTTGAACAAGCTCTCTGCTGCTTTCTCCCTCCCTTCTCCTTCTCAAATGCATGTAATCTTTACATTGCTTTTCCTAATTCAGTTGGATATTTCCTTGTTTATTTTTTTGAGGAAGATTAGCCCTGAGCTAACATCTGCCACCAATCCTCCTCTTTTTGCTGGGGAAGACTGGTGCTGAGTTAACATCTGTGCCCATCTTCCTCTACTTTCTATGTTGGACACCTGCCACAGCATGGCTTGACAAGCAGTGCGTAGGTCTGCACCCAAGATCCAAACCGGCAAACCCTGGGCTGAAGTGGAATGTGTGAAGTTAACTGCTGCACCACAAGGCTGGTCCCACATTGAATATTTCTTGAAGAATTTCTTCATATTTTTTTTGAGGAACATTGGCCCTGAGCTAATGTCTGTTGCTAGTCTCACTCTTTTTTGCTTGAGGAAGATTGTCACTGAGCTATTATCTCTGCCAATATTCCTCTATTTTGTGTATATGGTGCTGCCACATCATGGCTTGATGAGCAGTGGGTAGGTCTGTACCCAGGATCTAAACCCTCAAACACCGGCCCGCCAAAGCACAGCATGCAAACAACCACTACCCCACCAGGCTGGCCCCCTCCTTCATTTTTTAAAAATCTTAGTTCTTTCTCCTTATTTACCTGAAGCATTTCTATATTTCTGTCCTCTAATTCACTCACTCTGTCCTCCATAACATCACCTCTATTTTTTTTATGGTTTCTAGATTATTTTTTATCTCATTAATTTTGTTCTTCATATCCAGAATTTGTTTTTGTTTTTTGTTTTTTTTTAGAGTTTCAAGCTCTTTGGTGAATTCTTCCTTCTGCTTATTAATTTTATTCCTGAGCTCATTGAACTGTTTTTTTTTAGTTTTCTTGTAACTCACTGAGTTTCTTTATGACAACTATTTTGAATTCTCTGTCATTTACATGTAAATTTCTGCGACTTCAGGGTTGGTTTCTGGAGACTTGTTGTTTTCCTTCTGCTCTGACATGTTACTGTAGTTCTTCATGGTGTTTGGTGAATTAATCCTTAGCCAGCATGTTTTTTGTAGTTTCAGCTTCCAGATTCCACCTTCCAGCACTGGGGTGGGATCAGGAGCTGTATTTTCTGATCCCACCCCCCATCTGCTGGAAGTTTTGTGGGTAGGGTTGCTCTGCATTTGTGCAGGCTGGCCACAGCTGCTCTGCAGGTTGCATTCACGTGTGCAGGGCCTCTACACTGGGTGGCCAGTTTGCACACCATAGGCGTGGCCTCAGTACTCTGTGGATGGGTTGCTTTCCCACTGGTGGGGCTGCTGCACTCAGCTGGGGACTGGCTGAACTGCTGTGCTAGGCAGGAGGGGTGCCTACTCATGGGCTGAGCTGATGCTTGGTGGGTCCCATGGAGTACTTTGCTCTACAGGTGGTGCGCCTTCTGAGTGGGTGAGGTGACTTTTTGCCTGTGCCAGGCTCAGCTGGCAGGCACCTTCACAGTGGCTGAGTCTCCAGTTGGTGGGTCCTGTGAGCTGCTGTGCTTTGTGGATGGGATGTCTTCTGAGAGGGCAGTGTGCCTTCTCACCTGCACTGTGCTAGCTGGGAGGGATACCCACATCGGGGCTGAGCTGCCATTTGGTGGGTCCCATGGGCTGCTGAACTCTGTGTGTGGGGTGCCTCCTGAGTAGGCAGGGCAACTTCTCCCCTGCAGTGCACTTGGTGGGCAGCACCTTCACAGGTGCTGACCTGCCACCACTTGGTGTAGAGCATTCCCACCAGCAGGGCTGCTGTGGCATGGTGGGTGCTCCCACATGCCAGGCTACAACTTCTGAAAGCATTTATGTGGGCCTGGCTGCCCCCACCTCCTTACAGTCGTGCCAGCTGCTGTTTGAAGGTCTGTGACCTGGCTTGCTCCTGCTGGGGAGGAGGAGGGGAAAGAGTGTGCTCACTTAGTTCCACTGCTTCCTGGGGATCCAGTCCACCCACCTTCAGATGCATGGCTGCATGGATCTTTCAGACATCCTGTTGTGCTGTGCAGGGAATCCTCTGCTTGTTAATGTATATCCATTTATTTGTAACTTAGAGGGGAGAGACAAAGGGAAGAACTTACTCTACTGTGATGCTAACATCTCTCCCAGATCTTAGTTTTTTAGTGAGCCTATGCCTCTGGACGGTAAACTTCACAAACACTTCTCAGTTTTTTTCTCCTCTCTTAAGTAGGATAGGATGGCTAAAGAGGACTGGAGTTGAGTATTTCCCTTCTCTCACATAGAAGTAAAGAACTGAGTAGAGTTGGGGATTTCCTTTTCCTCAGGTCAGTTAGGTTCTTGATAATACACTAGCAGGTTAGGCTCTGGTTAACTAATTTCTCCTGAGGGCAGGCCTTTTTAAGTGGAACAGAGTGCTCTGGCATATTTCTAAAAGTTTCCTTTTACCCTCTCACCGCCTGAAGTACAAGGGGATTTTTCTCTGATATTTACCATGAACCTGGTCAAGCTCCTGGAGGCAAAACATAAAATTGTATAAGCATCCCATGACTGAGTTCCCTTGGAGTTTTTAACTCTCAGACTTGTCTAAACTAAGCTTCTGGCTCAGAGGGTTTGAGGGTTCAATATCTCCACAAACACTTGATATTGTCCATCCTTTTGGTTATAGCCATCATGGTATGCATGAAGTGGCATCTCACTGTGGTTTTAATTTGCGTTTTGCTAATGACTTATTATGTTGAGCATTTTTTTATGTCCTTATTTGTCTTTGTGTATATTATTTGGAGAAATGTGTCTTCAAATCCTTTGCCCTTCATAAAATTAGATTACTTGTCTTTTTATTGTGAGTTGTAAGAATTCTTTACATATTCTGGATATAAGTCCCTTATCAGATACATGATTTGCAGATATTTTCTTCTGTTTTATGGGTTGCATTTTCATTTTATTTATGGTAAATAAATGAAAACTATGTGATTTACACTGAACTGTACACTTAGAAATTGTTAAAATAAGAGGCCGGCCTGGTGGCATAATGGTTAAGTTCATGTGCTCTGCTTTGGTGGCCCAGGGTTCACTAGTTTGGATCCCGGGCATGGACATACACACCACTCATAAAGCCATGCTGAGGGAGCATTCCACACAGAAGAACTAGAAAGACCTAACAACTAGGATATAGAACTATGTACTGGGACTTTGGAGAGAAAAAAAAAGAAAAAGAGGAATTGTATATTCCTCTTATTTGAAGCACATAGTTTTTGATTTTGATGAAGTCCAATTTGTTTTGATTGATTGTTTTTTTGGTGGCTTATGTTTTTGGTGTTACAGCTAAGAAACCATTGCCTGATTCAAGGTAATGAATATTTACAGCTGTATTTTCTTTGAGTTTTATTGTTTTACCTCTTAGTAACTACATCTATCATCCATTTCATGATTCAGTCTATAATCCAAAATTATATAAATAATTTTTTTATTGTGGTAAAATACACATGACATGAAATTTACCATCTTAACCTTAACCTTAACTGTGTGTGTGTGAGAAAGATTGGCCATGAGCAAACATCTTTTGCCAATATTCCTCTTTTTTAATGGCCCTCATGTTGTTTGTGGCCCAAATTATACCAGTTTGTGGCACAACCAGTATCATCTGAAAAAAATTAAGCCAAGAAATAACAACTCAAGAAAACAAAATCACAAATGCACAGAGAAACAAAGCACTATGAGTAAGATCCAGCAGGAATAATAGAAAGGTGAATCAGACCTGACAATATTTTAGATATTGGACTTATTAGGCACAGAATAGGTGTATTTTATATGTTTAACAAAATGAAGGGTAGATTAAAATACGAATAAAAAACAAAATACAATAAAAGATGACCTCACTGACATGAAAAAGAACCAAAATAATGGAAACAACATTGTAATATTTATATTTAAAATTCAACTAGACAGCTAGAAGATAATGCTGAAGAAGTTTTCTAGAGTATAGCCCATAGAGAAAAAGGGATAAAAAACATAAAAGAGAGGTTAAGAGACATAGAGAACAAAATATGAAAATCTAATGTAAATCCAATTGTGGATTCAGATGAAGAGAGAGAGAGAGAATTGGGCAGGAGTTTCCAGAATTAGTGAAAGGCACCAATCCATAGACTCAGAAATTCATCAAATCCTAATGGAATTGAATAAAAATATGTCCCCAATTGGACACACTATAGTGAAACTGCAAAGCACAAAAGACAAAAAAGATCTTAAGGACAGTATTAGAGAAAGATAGATTACCTGTAAAGAATAGCAGTTAGACTAACAGCTGTTTTGAAATCAGGGAGAGAAGAAGACAGGAGAGAGAATATGTTTGACAATGATTATAAATATAAATTTACACATCCAATCAAGGTATCTTTAAAGAGCAAGGAGAAGAAGAAAATATCTTTCAGACAAATAAAAATGAGCAATTTTGTAAGTAGCAGACCCTTGCCAAAGGAAGTTTTAAGATATTTACTTCAGGCAGAGGGAAACTGATGCAAGATAAAAGGTCTGCACTGCAAGAAATAGTGAGCAATAAATTGATTAAAATGTGGAACAATCTAAATAAATACTAAGTGTAAACAACAATAATGATATATAATCTATAAGGATAAAAAAATATATAGAATTACAATTTTTTTTTTGAAGATTGGCACCTGAGCTAACAACTGTTGCCAATCTTCTTTTTTTTTCTCCCCAAATCCTCTCAGTACGTAGTTGTATATTTTAGTTGTGAGTCCTTCTAGTTGTGGCATGTGGGACATCACCTCAACATGGCCTAATGAGTGGTGCCTTGTCCACGCCCAGGATCCGAACCCTGGGATGCTGAAGCAGAGCACGTGAACTTAACCACTCAGCCATGGGGCTGGCCCCTAGAATTACAATATGTGACAAAATAACTTAAAAGTTAGATGGAGTTAATCAGAGTTAACATGTTTTAAGTCCATGTATTGTTTGAGAGAAGGATAAAATATATTGATTTCATTTAGATTTTATATGGTAATCACTAAAATGGATAGAATAGAATGTATAACTTCATGGGAGAGGCAAAGGTCCTTTATTCCGTAGTTACAGAACCTCAGTTTCATTTATGGTGTTAGTGTCACCAGTCAGAAGACTACATTTCCTGGCTTCCCATGCTAGGTCTAGTTACGTGACTAAGTTCAGATATATAAGCAGAAGTGTACTTCTCACTCAGAAAGATTCCTGAAAGGCAATTTTCTTAGGTGGGAGATGGGCCCTTTTGTCCTTCTCTTTCTTCTGCTGGATGCAATGTAGCTGTGATAGCTGCATCTTCAGCAGTCATCTTAGATAATCTTGGACCAAGAGAGTGACTTTTAAGTATGCAAGCCATGGCCTGGGATGATTGTCAAGAAATATAGAAGGAATGTGGGTTCTTGGTGGCATTGGAGTGCCTATAGCAACTCTGGATTAACTATCTCTGGACATCTTCTAAAAGAAAGAGAAATAAATTTCTACCTTGTTTTAGCCACTATTATTTTGTGATTTTTTTCTTTTATATTGGAAAAGCTTATTAGTAGGTAGTATCAATCCTAATTGATACAAACTTCCAAACTGGTAGAGGAGATAGAATGGATTGAGAAGAAACAGACAGTAATTCAACGAATCTAAAATGAGGAAAGAGAAGAATGAGAGAAAAAAGGAAGACTCAGAAAGAGCAGGACAAATAGAAAACACAAAATGTGATTGTACAAATAAACACAAATATATGGTAATCACATTAAATGTAAGTGTATTAAACTCATCATTTAAAAGGCAAATATTGGGGCCGGCCTGGTGGCTCAGTGGTTAAGTTTGCACGTTTCACTTCAGTTGGCCCGGGGTTCACCGGTTCGGATCCTGGGTGCAGACCTACACACTACTTGGCAAGCCATGCTGTGGCAGGCATCCCACATATAAAGTAGAGGAAGATGGGCATGGATGTTAGCTCAGAGCCAGTCTTCCTCAGCAAAAAAGAGGAGGATTGGTGGCAGATGTTAGCTCAGGGCTAATCTTCCTCAAAAAAACAAAAAAGACAAATATTTTTCTATTAGATTAAAAAAGAAAGTCTCAGCTATATCTGTTGGATATGTAAGAGATATTTATGCAACACAAGGACACAGGTTGAAAAAAATGGAGAATGTTTAAAAATACACCAGGCAAATACTATCAGAAAGAAACACAATGTAACTATATGAATAGATGAAATATGTTAAAGCAATAATAATTATTAGAGATAAAGAGAGTATTTGTGTAATTTAAAAAACCAGAATAAAACACTAAAAAGATATTACTATCTTAAACATCTACCCATCTAAAAGCATGGCTTGAACATGTATAAATGCAAAATACACGGTGCTTAAAGGAGAAATTGACAAACACTTTTAACACACCTCTTTCAGTCTTTTATCAAGCAGACCAAATGTAGTAATGATACAGGAAATTTGAAGAGCACAATTAATAGGTCCAATCCAATTGACATATGTTCTACCCAACAATGGGGTAATATTTATTCTTTTTAAATATAAATGGAACGTATTTCAAAATTGAGCATATACTAGGTCAGAAAACAATCTTAACAAATTTTAAAGTGATATTTCATGTTCTGATCCCAATGTAAAGTTAGAAATCAATGAGAAAAATATAACTAGAAAAAAATCATATGTTTGGAAATTTTAAAACATCTAAATCATGTATGAGTGTTTCATAATGAAGTCTCTTAGAGGACGGGCAAGACTATGAAGAGTCTGATATTTTACTCTGCTTGCAAGTGAATAAGTTGGCCTGTCACAGTTTTGTTTTGTTTTTTTTTTAAAGATTGGCACCTGAGCTAACACCTCTTGCCAATATTTTTTTTTCTTTTCTCCAAAGCTCCACAGTACACAATTGTATATTCTAGTAGTGAGTGCCTCTGGTTGTGCTATGTGGGATGCCGCCTATGCATGGCCTGAAGAGCGGTGCCATGTCCATGCCCAGGATCCAAACCGGTGAAACCCTGCGCCGCTGAGGCAGAGCATGCTAACTCAACCACTTGGCCACTGGGCCAGCCCCCACAGTTTTGTGGATACTGGCAGAATATGTAAAACTCCTAGATCAGAGGCAAGGGGCAGTTTATTACTCTCAGCAACAGTACTAGCTAAAATATCACCGTTTTCTTGTGTTGGCATCTCAAGATGCCAATATATAAATAATTGTATATTTATAAACTAGCAGCAAAACATCAGAAAATGCA
>NC_060280.1:13210128-13255444 GCF_021613505.1 Equus quagga
AAGTGTCTTGTTAAAACTAAAGGTAGTCTTGCTACCTAAAAGAAAGAGAGAAGAATGGATACAGGATGACAAGTAGCAGTTTGTGCTCCAACCCAGTTCAACACAACAAAAGATTAGAGAAGAAAGACCTCATGAGCATCTCAATAAATGGCAAAAATTGTATGATAAAATTCTAAATCCACTTATGGTTAAAAAATACTCTTAACAAATCTGGAACAGAAGGGGATTTCCTTGTTCTGATATAGGATACCACCAAAACCCTCTATTTTAAAAGTCACATTTTAATTTTGCAACAGTAAAAGCATTCCCTTGATAATCAAGAATAAGACATGGATGCTGTCTATTACCTCTTTTATACTATGTTGTAATTCAGAGTCTAGCTTGTGTGGTATAGACAGGGAAAGAACTAAGATGTAAAAGAATCATTGTGGATAATATGAATATCTACTTTAAAAACCAAAATTAATCTACAGCTACATTATTAGAATTAACAAGAAAATTTATCAATATTGTTAGATACAAAATTAGAAAAATAATTGTATATTTATAAACTAGCAGCAAAACATCAGAAAATGCAATCAAAGACCAATTATAATGGCAAAAAAATATAAATTCCTAAGAATACATATAACAGAAGATATGCAAGAGTCTTTGAGGATAATATTACAAAACTTTATTGGATAATGTATTAGTTAGAGTCATGCTGGTTTAACAGATAAACTTCACTTGCCAGTGGTTTAGCACATTAGATGTTTATCTTTTCTCAGGGCAATCCAAAACAGGTATTCTGGATTAGTGGATGGCTTTCCATCATGTAGAGATTTAGGTGCTCAGGCTCCCTCCATTATTTTGGCTCTGCAGTATTTAACATGTGGCTTCCAAGGTTGCTATAATAGACATGGAGGATCACGCAAGAAAAATTGCTAGGGCCAGGAGCTAGCAACTCCTATGGACTAGGAGTGGAAATGATGTGCATTACTTTTGCTCCAACCCCATTGATGTTCCATCACATTGGCTACTCTTGAGAGTAAAGGAGGCTGGGAAATGTAATATAGTTCTATGCTCCAGAACAAAAGGATTTGTTGAACAAGTAGCCAATCTTAACCCCAAATGACATTAGAGAACACTGAAATAAATGGAGATATATGTCGTGTCTAGGAGTAAGAAGACTTCTCTTGCAAGAAAGAGAAAAGGCAAGAAAAAGAAATAAAAGACATACAGTTTAGAAAGCAAAAAATAATCTGTCTCTCTTCTCAGATGATATGATTGTTTACATAGAAAATCTCAAAGGACCTACAAAAAGCTGCTAGAACTAATAAATAAGTTTAGCAAGATTGTAGGATAAAATATACAAAGATCAGGTGCCAGCTCTGTGGCCGAGTGGTTAAGTTCACGTGCTCTGCTTTGGCAGCCCAGGGTTTCGCTGGTTTGGATCCTGGGCATGGATATGGCACCATGCATCAAGCCATGCTGAGGCGGCGTCCCACATAGCACAAGCAGAAGGACCTACAACTAGAATATACAACTATGTATTGGGGGGCTTTGAGGAGAAGAAGAAGAAGAGAAAAAGAAGGTTAACAACAGATATTAGCTCAGGTGCCAATCTTTAAAAAAGGACATATATATACAAAAATTAATTGTATTTATAAGTACAAAGAACAATGGAAATTGTTCAATGAAAAATGAACAATTATGCAATGAACAATTGGATATTGAACTAAGAAAGTATCACTTACAATAGCACCAGAAAATATGAAATTCGTAGGTAAAAATCTAACAAAAATATTCACAAGATCTGTATGCTGAAAAATGCAATACATTGATGAGAGAAACCAAAGAAGCTCTAAAGAAACAGAGAGATGTACTGTGTTCATGAATTGGAAGACTCAATACTGTGAAGATATCAGTTTTCCCCAGGTTGATCGATAGGTTCAATGCAATCCCAATAAAAATTCAGCATGACTTTTTGTAGAAATTGACAAACTGATTCCAGCTTTCATATGGAAAAGTGAAAGAAACAGAATGGTCAAAAGTTTTTGAAAAGAAGTACAGATTTGGAGTATTTACCACTAAAGCTATAGTATTCTACACATTGTGGTATTGGCAGGCTAGGCACATACATCAGTGGAACAGAACAGAAAGCCCAGAAGTAGACCTACATGTGTATGGCAGTTGATTTTCAACAAAGGAGTTAAGGTAATTCAATGGAAAAAGTCTTTTAACAAATGATGTGGAGCAATTGAACTGCCATATGGAGGGATGGATTGGAGGGAGAGAAAAGAGAAACAACAAAAAAAAGAACCTTGGACAATGCTTTAACCCCATATACAAAAATTAACTCAAAATGGATCAAAGACCTAAATGTAAAACCTAAAAATTTATGCTTGTACAAGAAAACAGAAGAAAAATCTTGCGAGCTTTGTTTAGACAAATATTTTTTAGATATGACACAATAAGCATAAAAGAAAAAAAATGATGAATTGCACTTCATCCAATTAAAAACTTCTGCTCTTCAAAAGATACTGTTAAGAGAAGGGCAAACCACAAATTGGGTAAAATACTTCCAAAACTACATATTAAAATACTTGTATTTAAAGACAGGGATGCCCACTGTCACCACTCTTATTCAACATAGTACTGGAGGTTTTGGCCAGAGCAGTTAGGCAAGAGAAAGGAATAAAAGGAATCCAAATAGGGAGTGAAGAAGTGAAACTCACTCTGTTTGCAGACGACGTGATCTTTTTGTTTTGTTTTGTTTCGTTTTTTTTTTTTTAGGAAGATTAGCCCTGAGCTAACATCTGCTGCCAATCCTCCTCTTGTTGCTGAGGAAGACTGGCCCTGAGCTAACATCTGTGCTCATCTTCCTCTACTTTATATGTGGGATGCCTGCCACAGCATGGCTTGCCTAGCGGTGCCATGTCTGCACTTGGGATCCGAACCAGCGAACCCTGGGCCGCGAAAGTGGAACATGCGAACTTAACCACTGTGCCACCGGGCCGGCCCCTGAAGACATGATCTTATATATAGAAAATCCTAAAGAGTCCATTGGAAAACTATTAGGAATAGTTAACAACTACAGTAAAGTTGCAGGGTACAAAACCAAGTTACAAAAGTCAGTTGCATTGCTATACTATAATAATGAACTTATAGAAAGAGAACCCAAGAATGTAATTCCATTTACAATTGCAACTAAAAGAATAAAATACCTAGGAATAAATTTAACCAAGTCGTTGAAGGACTTACACCATGAAAACTATAAGACATTACTGAAAGAAATAGATACTGACATAAAGAGATGGAAAGAGATTCCTTGCACATGGATTGGAAGAATAAACAGTTAAAATGTCCATACTATCCACAGCAATCTACAGATTCAATGCAATCCCAATCAGAATCCCAAGGACATTCTTCATGGAAATAGAACAAAGAAACCTAAAACTCAAATAGGGCAACCAAAGACCCCGAATTGCTAAAGCAATCCTGAGAAAAAAGAACAAAGCTGGAGGCATCACAATCCCTGACTTCGAAATGTACTACAAAGCCATAGTGATCAAAATGGCATGGTACTGGTACAAAAACAGGCACACAGATCAATGGAACAGAATTGAAAGCCCAGAAATAAAACCGCACATATATGGACAGCTAATCTTCGATGAAGGTGCCAAGAACATACAATGGAGAAAAGATAGCCTCTTCAATAAATAGTGTTGGGAAAACTGGACAGCCACATGCAAAAGAATGAAAGTAGACCATTATCTCATGCCATACACAAAAATAAACTCGAAATGGATCAAAGACTTGAAGATAAGTCCTGAAACCATACTGGAAGATAATATAGGCAGTACATTCTTTGACATCAAACTTAAAAGGATCTTTTTGAATACCATGTCTTCTCAGACAAGGGAAACAAAAGAAAAAATAAGTGGGACTTCATCAGACTCGAGCTTCTGCAAACAAGGCAAAGGAAACCAGGAACAAAAGGAAAAGACAACCCACCAATTGGGAGAAAATTTTTGCAAATCACATATCTGACAAGGGATTAATCTCCATAATATATAAGGAACTCGCATAACTGAACAACAAAAAAAACAGCCCGATCAAAAAACAGGCAGAGGATATGAACAGACATTTTTCCAAAGAAGGTATACAGATGGCCAATAAACACATGAAAAGATGTTCAACATCACTAATCATCAGGGAAATGCAAATCAAAAGTACACTAAGATACCACCTTATGCCTGTTAAAATGGCTATAATCACTAAGACTACAAATAACAAATGTTGGAGAGGGTGTGAAGAGAAGGGAACCCTCATACACTGCTGGTGGGAATGCATACTGGTATAGCCACTATAGAAAACAGTATGGAGATTCCTCAAGACACTAAAAATGGAACTACCATAGACCAGCTATCCCACTACTGGGTATCTACCTAAACAACTTGAAATCAACAATCTAAAGTAACATATGTACCCCTATGTCCATTGCAGCACTATTCACATTAGCCGAGACATGGAAACAATCCAAGTGCCCATCGACTGATGATTGGATGAAGGAGATGTGGTATATATATATATGATGGAATACTACTCAGCCATAAAAAGAGACAAAATCATCCCATTTGCAACAACATGGAAAGACCTGGAGGGAATTATGCTAAGTGAAATAAGCCAGACTGAGAAAGACAAACACCAGATGATTTCACTCATATGTGGAATATGAACAAACACATGGACAAAGAAAATAGTTCAGTGGTTACCAGGGGAAGTGTGGTAGGCAGTGGGCACAGGGGGTGAAGGGGAGCACTTATGTGGTGACAGTCAAGAAATAATGTACAACTGAAATCTCACATTGATGTAAACTATTATGAAATCAATAAAAAAAGAGACATATTTAGAACACATAAGGAACTCTGAAAGCTCAGTAATAAGGAAACAAATTGAGAGATTATTTTCCACGTGTGAAACTGATGAACATTAGTATTCAGAATATATAAACATATAAAGAACTCTGAAACTTCATAGGGGCTAATTTTCAGATCTGCTACTAATGACAGGAGGCTATAAAATTTGCTGCCTATTGCTGCTTTAGATCATAGCTTAATCAGGAACTAAATCAAGACATTCTTCCCTGAAATTGATTTTATTAGCTGACTTGTAATAGCTCCTTTATCATTATGGCAAGGACCCCAAACCACTGTTGCATGATCTAGTTCTGAACTGGGGACTGAGGGATTAGATGAATGTAACTGTAAATGTATTAACTAAAAGGAGGGGTTAAAAGAGAGAGAGGAGAAAACAAAATTGAAAATTCTACATAAAATAAGATTACAAACTAAAGTCTAAAACATATGAAAAAAAGTTAAGGCAGACATGTGAAATCAACAATTAAAATATAAATGTTTTGCATATTAAATTGGGTTTGTAAGAGTCTGATAAAGGCTTTAAAGTGCTTTATAATATCCAAAGAGATCAAAGAAAGCACAGCAAAAAGATCAGAAATTATGAAACCATAAATGGAAGAAATTTAGCAAGCGTAGTTAGTGTTAATCTCATTTTCCGATTGTTTGCTGCTAATCTATACATATGTGCTAATTTTTAAATATTAATGTTGTGTCCTGTGACCTTGATAAATTTGCTTGTTAGTTCTCATGATTAGTAGATTTCTTAAAATATACTAGTATTTAAAAATATTTAAAAAATTAATTAAATATTTAAAAAATTTCATCATAACAGCTCCAAAGAGAAATAGTTTTACTTTTTATTTTCTAGTCTTTATGCTTTTTATTTCTTCTTCTTGCCATATTGCAATAGCTAGGACCTTCAGTGCAATGTTGAATAGAAGTGGTGAGTCTGAGCATCATTGCCTTGTCCCTGATATTCATTCAGTATTTCACTATTAAGTATGACATTAGTTGTAGCTATCCACCCCCCAACCCCTAAGATGTCTTTTATAAAATTAAGGAAGTCCTTCTATTTCTAGTTTCTTAAGGATTTTTTAAATCGTGAATTTCTGTTTCATTTTGTTCAATTCTTTTTGCATCTATTAAAATGATATATGTTTTTCTCTTTTGTTCTGTTAATATGGTGAATATCATTGATTTTGAATGTTAAACCAGTCTTGAATTCCTACTTTGTCATTACTGACTATCCTTTTTATATATTGTTGGATTTGATTTGCTAATATTTTGTTAAGGATTTTTATATCTGCATTCATGAGGGATATAACTGCAGAAAAACAAAGACAGAGGAAATATTGACAGAAAACAGAGGGAAAAACTACCTTACCTGTAGAGGAACTAGAATAAAAATAATGAACTTCTCTTCACAAACCACACAAACAAGAGTGAAATATTTTAAAATATTGAAATGTTTAGAAAACCCCTCGCCAATCTAGAATTCTGTATTCGTAAAATTATCCTTTAAAAGTGGAGGGGAAATAAAGACTTTCTCAGATAAACAAAAATTTAGAGAATTTGTTGCCAGTAGACCTGCCTTGCAAGACGTTAAAAGAAGTTCTTCAGAGAGAAGGAAAACAGTCAGGAACTCAGATCTACATAAAGAAAGAAAGAAAGACTGTTAGAGAAGGAATAATGAAGGTAAAATAAAATCTTTTACTTCCCTTATTCTTAGTTGATCTCATAGATAACTGTTCATTTAAAATAATAGCAATAATGTATTGAGTGATTGTAGCTTACGGATAAGTGAAATGAATGACAGCATTGTTATAAGGGACAGCAGGGAGAAATTGAGAATACTCTGTTATAGAGTACCTGTACTACCTGTGAAGTGGTATAGTGTTATTTGTATCAGAGAGGGCTTTCTTGACTACCCTATATAAAATATTAACCACTCTCATTCTTATCCCTGGCTTGTTCTCCTTAAACTGCTTTTTTTCTTTATATAGCTCTTACCATATCCTGACATATTATCTGTTTATTTATTGGTCTGTGCATCTTTCCACTCAGAATATAAACTTTATGAAGGTAGGGAGGGACTTGGCTCATTGTGGCATGTAGTAGGTGCACAGTCAATATTTATTGAATGAATAAATGAATGAAGGAGTGAATGAATTGTCTTAGACTAATCAGTGTTCATCCATTGGGGCTGAGGATGTGTATATGAATCATATGGGTTCCCAATAGTGAAAAGTATTTTTCTTTTTACAGTGTGGAGGTGGCTAATGAGTAGGCAATTGACAGTGTCTGCCATAGGATACAAATGATCAGTTTAGAGAAGAGAAAATATAAATAGGCAATAAACATATGAAAAGATAATGAGAGAAATGAAATTAAACATCAATGATATCTCTTTGTCATCAGATTGACAGAAATAAGAAAGAATGATCATATTCAGTGCTGAGAAGCATGATGGGGAATGGGCATGTTCTTATATGTTGCTAATGGGCAAGAGACTTGCTACAGCTTTTTGAAAGTTATCACATATTAAATTAAAATATACACTTTTTCTAAACCTAACAGCTCACTTTTTGAAATCAAACTTAGAGAAACAAAACCAACAATAATAAAGGATATTTACTGCAGCATTTTTATGGTAATAAAAAATTGCAAATAATTGTAATGCCCATTAATAGTGTGGGGTTATAAATAATACCCAACCATAATAAATACAGCTATTAATAGAATGCATTTGATCTAAATCTGAAGGAATACCTATGCAGTGTTGTGAAAGCAAATTGCAAAGTTATATAAATAGCATTATCTCATTTTTCTAACAAATATTGTAGAATATACGTTTATATATTCAATATACACATATGTATAAATGTTTGAATAAATATGAAGAAAGCTATGGAGGCTATTGACTTTGCTTACCTCAGGGAGGTAGGAATGGGAAGTTTGGTTTTATTAACTTTTTCCTAATAATATCAATATTATCCCACTAGTTATAGTGAATATTATATTTATTGTTTTAAAAAATTAATAAAATAAAGTTGAAAAGGGAAATAACCCAGAGATCAGAACATAGTAAACTAAGCATGACCATCAAAGTGACTTAGCTGTTAAACAAGTGTGATAAAGCATAAATAAGAATGTTGTATGAAAAAGAATCAGTGACGAAATCTTCCCCATTGTGATATTTTGTGGAAGCAGAGATCAGTTTTTATCCAAAAATACTGCCCACTTCTAGGGTCTACAGTTTAGAGGGATGTGGAGTACTCAGAGAAGAGAGCTGCAAGTATTATAAAAATGTTGGTTGTTAGACATATAGAATGAAACTAATAGTAGACCTAAAGAATACATCTAAAATAAGGCTAATACTATCTACCACATATTGAATACTTGTTGTAAGTCCATAATAGTAAGGCAAGTTTTTGGCTATGGTGTCTTAAGCAATGAAAACAGTTACTTATTTCATGTAATAAAAATCTGGAATTTGGAAGTTCAAGGGCTATTGTAGAAGTGCAGTGATGTTATTAAAGTCTTAGGCTCTTTCTGTCTTTTTGCCCTACAACTCTCATTATTCATCGAACATTTATTCATTTTACAAATATTTATGGAGTACTTGGTGTGTGTCAGGAACAATTCTAATTTTTTTTTGAATTTTTGAATTACCTTTTTATCTTTGTACGTATTGCCTCCTGATTGTAAGATGGCTTTTGCCACTCTTGGCATCACAGCCACATTTAAAGATAGAAAGCTCAGGGGCCTTCCCTGTGGTGTAGTGGTTGAGCCTGGCATGCTCCACTTTGGCAGCCTGCATTTGCAGGTTCAGATCGTGGGCACTGACCCACACCGCTTGTCAAATTATGCTGTAATGGCGACCCACATACAAAATGGAGGAAGATTGGCACAGAATATTGGCTCAGGGCTAATCTTCATCAAACAAAAAAAAAAAGGAAGATTGGCAACAGATGTTAGCTCAGAACAAATCTTTCTCACCAAGAAAAACAAATAGAAAGCTCAGAGGTACAGTGACAAAAGATCTTTTCTTCAGGAAGCTCTGGCATTTCATCAGGGGAAGAAAACCTCAAAAGCACCCAGAAAGTAGAATAAAATTAAAGAGACGGAAAGTAAAGAAAAAGTAAGCATTTTAGAGAATCATTTTATTTTTATCTATCTATCTACTTATTTATTTATTTTGCTGAGGAAGATTGGCCCTGAGCTAACATCTGTTACCATCTTCCTCTTTTTGCTTGAGGAAGATTTGCACTGAGCTAACATCTGTACCAGTCTTCTTCCATTTTGTATGTGGGTTGCTGCCACAGCGTTACTGATGAGTAGTGTCGGTCTGTACTCGGGATCTGAACTCACGAACCACTAGGCCACGGGACTGTCCCCTAGAGAATCATTTTAGAAGTTCCCATAGCTGACTAATAGGCATTCCAGGAAAGGAGAATGGAAAATGGGGTAGGGTAGAAAAATGAATAATACAAGAACAGTGTTCAGAACTGAAGGATGTGAATTTTCAGACTAAAAGTGCATGCAGGTGCCAAGGACAATGAATGAAGAAAGATCCACACCAAGGCACATTATTGTAAAATTTTAAAACAATAGGAATAGAGATAAGATCCCAAAAGCTTCCAGAGAGAAAAAGAAGAATCAGGAAACAGACATCTCGATATCAACACTGAATCTAGAATACAATGGAGCAATGCTCACAGAATTCTGAGGGAAAATGATTTCAACCTAGAATTCTGTACCTGATCAAACTGTCAATTAAATGTCATGAGAGATCAATTTTCAGATATGCAACAACTGAAATTTACTTCTCATGTACCCTTTTTGTTAAAGAAATTACTAAAGAATGTGCTCCAATAAAATGAGTTAAATAAACCAATAAAAATGAAGACATGGGACCCTACACAAGACAGCATAAAGACAAATACCAGAATGACTGTTAGGAAAAGGCAAAAAGATCAATCAGTCTGAATTTGAGCTGAAAGGTAGAGTTTCTGTATTAGTCATGATTCTCCAAAGAATCAGAACCAATAGGATGTGTATATATACAAGAAGAGATTTATTATAGGGAATTAGCTCCTGTGATTTAAGAGGCTGACAAATCAAATCTGCAGGGTGGGCCAGCAGGTTGAAGACCCAGGAGAGCTGATGCCTCAGTTCTAGTCCAAAGGCCATCAGACTGGGTACCACAAACTTGGCAATCTGAAAACAATTCTGCGGTTGGATGATCTGTATAAATTATTTTAGAAGCTCATTTATTAAGCCATATGCTGGTCTCTTGTTTAGGGTAGTGTCTATATCTGCATAGTTAATGAGAACACAACTGCAATATTAAGACAGTCTGGCACTCTAGGTCATCTTTATGTACAAGCCTATACTCTCTGGAAAATTGAGATATTACTCCCACTACTTCTAGGTTGTATTTGCCTTTTGTGATGTTTGAATGACCAGGCATTTCTGTTTCTTTTAATGCATTTGTTAGAATGACTTGTAATGATTGTGAACTGTATGTTCACGGAATTCAGAAACCATGAATTTCTTACTCTTCTTAGATCTTAGCACTCATGCCCTGTACCTTTGGCTATAGCTTGGATAAATTTTTTTTAGTTTTCTCATTTTAGGATTTTTAGTTTATGTAAGGACACTACAAAATAATTGTAAGTAGTACATGAGCACTCCTTGTGTAACCATAGAGCAGTAGAATATTAGCTGTTTTATGTATAACTTTGTTTGTGAAATACTATTTACAAACAGATCAAAAACAATTTTGCTAATTGAAGGACACATCTTATTTAAGTTTCCAAGATGAAATATTGTTCATCTTGGTAGAAAAAAATTTTACATTGCATGCTCTTCCAAATATAGGCACACAGATGAAAGCAGAATGAAAAAGTTCACATTTCAGGTGCTCAGATTTGTCAAATGATAAAAAGGAAATAGTATTTTTAATAAGTATAATAATATTCAGAAATAATTTTTGAAACAATAGGAAATATACTAAAAATAAGAACAAGTCTAAAAAATTGTGATAATGCGGACTGAAGTGGCTCAAATAAAATTATGGCAAAAAAAGGGTAATGAATTAAAAAAAAAAATGAGCCTTCCCTATACATATTCTCTCAGGTCAGCCCAATATGGCCCTCTTCCAGGAAAAGTAGGTTGTACTTCATTTTCCTATTCCTATATTTTGAAAAGTCACAAAGTTGCTGAAATTCTGGATCAACAGATTAAAAAGTAAAATAATTATATCTAATCACCTCTCCCACACATATAAATGTATACTTGTATTGATACTGAATGTAATTACTTGATTTTGGTGAAAACTTTGAATATATCTTAAAGAGATATACTCTTAAAGAGTATACACTTAAAGAGATTTCCACTGCAGACATTTATAGTATATTCCACTTCCTGCCTCCAGGAAGTCCTTGCAATTTCCTCCTTCATCTTGTTCAGACAGATAAAGTATGCTCTAAGAAAATATCAGTGATAAAATTGTCTTATTGACTTTGCAAAATCATTTCTCAAACATTAACGGATAAAATGTTATTCTAAAAGACTATTTTACGGGACAGCCCTGTGGCATATTAAGTTCACATGCTCTGCTTCAGTGTTCCAGGTTTGCAGGTTTGTGGGTTTGGATCCCAGGCGTGGACCTACACCACTTGTCAGCCATGCTGTGGCAGCAACTCACATACGAAGTAGAGGAAGACTGTCACAGATGTTAGGTCAGGGATAATTTTCCTCAGGAAAAAACAAACCCACTATTTTAAAAAGAATGGGAGGAAAAACATTGGAATCTTACTTATAAAACTTAAAATATATAAGAGATTTTGCATTGGTATTGATTTTGAAAACTGAAGTCATTTTATGGATGTCTCCCTATTGTATAGTAGACTAAACCTGAGTTGTAAGGGTAGGGTAATACAAGTCTGTTGATGGTTTTAACAGTCTTCTAACTAACTTAATAATAGCAAGGACCAAAATGTTGCTAGTTCAAGGTAGTTTCTTTGTTCCTTGTGTTTCAGCGTCATGCTAGTAATATAAATTGTAATGTTCATGTAAATAATCAACTTACATTTTAAAAACTTTTTTAATTGAAGTCAAATACATAATATATTTTATACTTTATTATAATCTGGAAGTTAATTGAAGCTTCACAGTAAAATACATTAAGTTTCAATAATATTCACATAAAGAAATGCCTATGGCTTATTGAATATTTAATAAAATTTTAAGGACAAGTAATTATCTTCTGTTGCATTTTTCATATTAAACAAAATTTTAATTTAAAATTGTAAATGTTTTAATATATTCAGGAAGTTTTCCTAATTATATATTTTTGCTTAGTTTGTGCCAAACCAGGTACTGTTACATATTGTACCTGTTGCAATATTATACCTATCTCCTCACCTTGTTTCAAAAATATCTTTTTCATTTTGACCAATACAGAAAATATAAGGAGTAACTTTTGGAAAATAACCCATCTGGGCAATAGAAGCACCACATTTCAGTTATTTATTAGGATATTTATTCTCTGCTGAATAAGAACAAGAAATGACATGCACAATAGCCAAAATTAGAATTTATCTATTGTATGTGGTGGATACCAAATACACAGTTACTGTGATGTAGGCAGAAGATAAATGCTTCATGAAGAAGATTCATTATTAAGATTTATTTTCAGAAAACAAATATACCCAAACTAATATGTAAAAAATTAAACATTTTTACAGTGCCTAGCATGGTGCTTAGTTCAAGAAATAATAATATCAAAAGCAAACATAAAATATCTGTTATATTTTAAGTGGTTTTTTTGGTAATATAAGCCCATGATTGTGACATACAACTTGTAAAATATTCATTTGATGTTTTCCAATACAATAATAGATAAATAATACTAGATGATACTGTTATTGCCTTGCTTGATCAGATGATTTTCAGTTTTATCACTATATTCTCTCACGATGGTGATGTAGTAGTTAATGTTGTTGGTCTTCAGTTGATTAGATAGCTAACACCTGGCTTACTCAGGCTAACACTTTCACACCAATAAGTAAAACTTGGTAGGATACATTGTGTAATACACAGATCTTATGCTGTAGTTATAGCGTTAAGAAGTCCTTGTTATTATGAATGTGCATTATGAGTATATTGTACACAGTCCTGGTATGCAAATGTGTAGCATTCAGAGAAGTGAAATAATTCTGTGTTATTATTATCTTTGTAAATTACATCTTAAGAGTTTTTGAGGACTTTATGATGGCAGTTTTCTATAGTCACAGTCGTACAGTATGTGCAGCACAAAGTGTTTTCTTTCACTATTAACAATAACTGAGCCAATGAAAATGCTTTTTAAATATACACCCGGCAAGCAGTTATCTGGCTCTTCCTTCTTACTATCCACAAACCATCTTTTATCGTCTTTTAAGACAGCATATGAAACAGCTTTGTAAACATCTGTTTTTCATTGTTAATTGTCAGTAAAACCGAGGATTTAAATGCTTCTTTGGAATCCTCTTAATCTTATCAAGAAGAATAAGTTGTATATGTTTATCTTTTCTTCTTTAGATTGTTTCTTTATCATTTAAAAAATACACACATACTGTCTTCATTTACTTTCTAAAAATTACTTCCAGGATTACATTTTTATAGATATTTTTAGGACATTGCTTTGTAGTAATTAATTGAAATTATTAGCAACATAGGCTACATTATACCTAAAAAAGATGCATGATAAATATAGACTTAAATATAGCGTGCCTTTTCAAATCATTTTCAGATTTTTCTTGGGTATAGTCCATGTTGAAATGTGCAATGATAGAAAATATAAGGAAAAGGTGTTTGTTAGCCAGATTAATTTAGAGCTACAAATCTCTTGCCATATTTATTCTTTAGGAAATATATGCTTTATTTTCATAGGCTTTTCTGTTCCAATAGTCTAGGCGTTAATGTCAATGGAGTATTTCTGGCAGTGGTATACTAAGGAGACTTTTGCAATAATACATTGTATCTTCCTTCTAAATGAAAAGAATCTGTTGCAATAATTACTTTAAAAGTTCTAAAATTCTGCTCTAGTTGTTTTGAATTTATAATGTAAAAGCAAATGTACCTATCTCTTGAGAACAGAGAGAGCATCCATAATTTAATAATTAAGTAATATGTAATAACCAATAATTTTTGTTACCTATATAAACCTAAGTAGTAAGAGTATGGAATACTAAGAGAAGTAGTTGATTGTTAGTGAAAGCTTTTTTTCAGAATGTACTCATTTCACAAGATTTTATAACCTTTTTAAAATTGCTATCCTTTCATGCAATTAGAATGCATTGTGCATTTTTCTTTTTTAAAAGGCTTGTACTTTATTAGTTTCTAAACTGGTATAAATTGGAAACTCACTATTTGCTATTTATATCGCTTTTCAGTCTTTGCTTTTCAAACTTGTATTGAAGTGATGTAGAACTAGGCCTTATCACTGCATATAAAATTAATTGAAATGACATATTGTTGCAGTTTCTATGGCAACCATATCATGATGCTGATGCTCTTAAAAATTTATAAACTATAATCTGAAATATGCTAATTCTAGTGAACATAGTTAACACTTATTTGCTTAATATTCAGTTTAGTATTAAACTTCATCAACTTTGAAAGTAGGTTGATAACATATTGTATACAATTAAAAGAGGTTTTTGTATTGAGCTCCTGAGTTTAAATATTTTCTCCAAAAGCCTACTATTCTAGAACTTTAAGTGTGAAAAGTAAAGCTTTTCATTTATTATTGTCTTATACAGACATGAATTAACATGAGGATGATCATTGTTGCAGATTCTCAATGTTCCCCCCCTCATTTAAAAGATAAAATATTCAAACCTAATGCAAAACATCCTGATGAAAATTTAAAAATTCAGTAAAGCCATTGAGTTATTTAAATAATAGCAAACATCTAGATACTTGGAACATTGACTTATTTTTTAGCTTTCATGCGTTTATTTGACCTTAGGTAGATAATCTCTTTATCTTGTATGTACGATTATGTTACATGTTAGAGGCATAAAACTTGGCAAGTTATCGAATAATTTTGCATAGCAATTATATTAAAGACTGATTTGAAGATATGGTTTGAAGTTTCTTTTAGAACTGATTTAAAAGTAAAATATGTTATTTGGAATTGGTTTATAATTATAGATTCTCTTTTTAAATAAAGCTCTTTTTAGATATATCTTTTGATAAGTCAGAAAAACTTTCAGAAATGCATATAGCTTGTTGGTTAATAAAAATATCTGAGGTAATTTAAATAGTATATGCCAAATAAAATGAATTAACATCATATGTAATTACCAAATGTACTTATATTGAACAGAATATTTCTGCTGGCATATTTGGTGAAAATTAATTTTCAGTATATGTGCAATAGGCTCTTAATTAATATTTATTAAATCATAAAAATGCAAAAGATAGATCCTTAGTTAATACACTTTTAATTATTTGCTTTGCCCATATTATGCATTCAATAATATTTAAATGTGAATAAAAAATATGGAAAACAAGCAAAAGTTTTCAGTGTAATTGTGATATTTAACAACACACACACAAAAGAAATCCTCTATTTAGAAATTTTAAAAATAGCAATCTGGGATTTAGAAGAAAGATTTTTAAGTAACCAATTTTAAAATTAGAGAATTTAGTCAAATGCAGTTTTTAAAAACAATGTTAAAACATAATAATACATAAAGCATAAAATTTCTGAGAAATTATTCAACTTTTAAAGACAGTAATATTAGTAAATTATTGTTTAGTTTGATATTTATCAGTGAGCAGTTTTACAGCATTATTTTTGTATCCTTTGCTTGTCTTTTATTAGGCATGGGAATGGATCTATATGATTTATCAAATGTTTCTAGCGTGGCTAAAATGTATAATTACTGAAATGGTAGTCATCTTAGTGAATTCTAAACCTCAGATTTGGGAAGAGGGTAAGTGTTTCTTTAAACAGAGAGAGCCACATATGAAGGCCAGAGAGAGGCCTTAACAATATTACTTGATGATGAAAAGGTAACATGATATCTCAGAATGACACTATCCTGTGGGATACTTTGAATTTTAGTGAATAAAGTTTATTTCTGTGGATGAATTATCCTATAACTCTTTATCATATTTTTCATTTCTGTGGTTTTTGTGATATTCATGCTTACCTATGTAATTATCTAGATCACTTTTACTTAGAAAAATAATTTTATGTATCATTGTAAGACAAACATTTGGATGACTGATAAAAAATTCACTTTTCATCTGGATCGTTTAGTGGCATTAGTTTTGGCAGCCTTAAACTGTGGAACAATCATTACTTTAATAAATAATTTTCTTTCAGGTAGCATTACAAAAATATTAGGTCTGGCATTTTTAAATGTTAGGTCTGGTGCATATATGTGAGGTGATTGGTAGAGGTTTATAATTTTCTGGTTTCTACCATATTCCTTCTTATGGTGGTTTTAGTTCATTTTCTTTTGCCAGTGAGATTCTATTTTTAGTAAAGTGAAGCATATATACCGAATAGTGACAACTCCTCCCATGTTGTTAGGAGATTGATTTAAAGATCATGGAATTGGTGCCTGATGGCACATATGCCATGTGTTCCAGTTTCTAGTCATTGGACTTTGATTTGATTGTTCTTTAAATGAGGTTTCTACCCAGGCTTAGTTTCTGCCAGTTACATTAGGCTTCACATGTATATCCCTTCCATTTAAGAGAAGATGAACTGCCAGAATTATGCATGGTAAAACCAAGACCCTTCCAAGATAAGGCTCTGGGAGCATTGTACAAGCCTAATGTTCTTCCGTGAGGTTGGCCCACCCCACTGCGACTAAGAAATAAGATGATTTGAGGGCTATTACATACTTACAGTTTTCATAGTGGATTAGAATAGCATTACTTAGCACAGGTGTTTCTATAATTGGGATTCCCTGGGAAAATTCAGGACTGTATTCGATAACACAGCTTTCCACATGAGTGGAGGAGCAATCCAATGTTAATTGGCTAGGCTGTGGCATGAAACAGGGGAATGGGGTCTGGTTTGGGGGCCTGTTGCTTCTCTTCTTTGAAAAGACATTTCCTGTTGTCCACTATTAGCATTGGGTTGCTGTGATCCTCTTTTTAAAATTTAATTTATTTTATTAGTTATTATTATTACTATTAGGCTGATCAAAATACTGAAAGGTCCCAGTTGGAGTCAATAAGGGATGATTTATGGCCTCATATAACACAAGATAGTTGCTGAGTGTCCTTTTTCTTGAGATAAATAAAATTGTTTTCCCCTTCCTTTTGTAAAGCATTACATTTAAACAATGTCTATGCACCCAAGCGGCAGGGAAATGACCGAGGCACCTGTGAGGCACAGTTCACGGAGGAGGATGGACTTGGAGTGGCCTTGTAGACGTTCCCAAGCCTTGGAGGCAGTCTCCAGGCATAACAAAGAACAATCACAAGTTACTTCAGGATTTAGCTAGGGGGTCCTTAAGCCTGCTATCCTTGTAATGCAAAGCGTGAATACAGGAAGAACGATGTGCAAAAAAGGGCTTCAATAGAGGTAGCCGTGGGAAAATAGAAAATCGCTGATGTAATTAACAATCATTATTCTACCGAATCCATTGTTAGACAGTCAGAAGGACTGATTTCCTGAGAAATGGGTGACTATAGAACTAAGTGTCCAGCCCTCGCAGCAGGCGGCCGCGTTGCCTGAGCATCCCTCTCATTCACGCAGTTCTCTCGTCCGGAGTCCCCAGCTAGTGACCTCAGGGCTGGTCGCGCCCTTGAGCCTCTTTGTCTCCTGTCCCGAGGGTGGAGAGCAAGCGGGAGAGGAGCCCCGGGGAGCGCGGAGTCCGAGGTGAGCCGAGGTCGCAGCAAAGGGGAGCTCGGGTTCTCGGCTAGGACCGGAGCGGATGCTACGCCTCTCCGAAGCTACCTCCACCCCGCGCCACTGCCCTAGGAGTTAATGCTTGAAGTTTCGGGGCAGCAGCGCCTGTCTTGGAGCTGCAGACTCTTTGGCCCGGAGCTTTGAACTTTGCGGGGACAATGCGTCTTCGCTCTGTTCCCGGCTACTGGTTTCAGCTCCTGTGTAGTTTTCCACTTCACTCTTCTCAGGCTGGGTCTCAGAGAGCGGATTGTGCCTTGCTCAGACCGTTGGCTCGCGGGGCACCGTCCCTTTGCTTCCTTTTCCAGCGGTCCCAGGCGGTCTCCAAGGCTGCGGAGCCGGCGTCAGCCGGGTTCGTCTGGACAGCCGGGAGCCGAGCGCAGTCTTCCGCTCGACCTCAAGGTGGCGACTTAAGCACGTAAACAAAGCTCGGCCCAGCCCGGCGTTTGGCACTCGCGCGGATCATCCACGTATCATCCTAGTTTTCCCGCTGCTCTCAAGCGGGGCTGAATTGACTGTTAAAGGGACTTGAGTTTAGATGAGGAGTTTGGCCAGAATGGCAGAATGTGTGTGTGTCCTTGTGGGTGTCTGTGTGTGTATGTGCGTGTGTGCGTCCGAGAGCGCGGAGGCGGCTGGAGGTGGAGATGCGATGGAAACCCTCAGCTAAACCGGTTTGGGACGCAGCGAATCTCCCCTCCATCACCTGAGCCCTCAGGCCTGGCGACCCGGTGGGCTGGGGCTTCCCGATCGCTCTGCAGCCCGAGATGCCGCGACCAGTGCGCAACCGGCAGAGGGATACAGGGTCTGGTGGCTGCCGCCAGCGGTGGAAGATTTGCTAATCTCGTTTCAGTGACACCCACAATTTATGAGTGGAGAGACCTGGAAAATAAAACGCTTCGTCTTGCCGTACCCTTCTCCGGGGTGCATGCCGGCTGACCCGAGTGGGAGGGGTCCTTGGGGGTGGGGAAGAGAGAGACAGACAGCGAAAGAATAAGCGTGCGACAGTCACACAGTCTTACCTCCGGGACGAAAGGACACGGTTCCTAGAACTGAGATTTCCACAGCCAGTCTGCATCCCAGCTGTTTCTCCCGTAGCCTCTTTCCTGCCTAACACAGCCTTCTGCCTAACTTGGACAGGGCTTGAGCTGCCCCCCTCCTCTTTTCCTCTCTTTTTGCTTTCCAGACATTCCCTAAACTCAACCCAGGGCAAATCCAGAAGTCGGTACAGTACAGAGCTTCCATTCAATTGTGGGGGGAAAAATCCCGTTTACAGTTTCGCTTAGGCAGATGGAAGTAGATGGTTACGGGACTTTGGGGGGTGCATGGGGATGGCATGGGGTATTCGTGGCAGGGGATCGCGGTTTCTCTTAGGTCTTGGTGCTGCAGGTAAGATTCCCAGATTCCAGCTGCCCTCGTGCCGAGCTGCGGTGTCGGGGAGAGAGGAGGGCGATCCTTGTCTGATTAGAGGGGAGTGGAGGAGGATGAGTGGGGGAGAAATGGACCCTGGACAGGCTCCACGGAGACATTGTCTTGGTTTGTGTCTCTGCCCGCTCTATGCTGCTGCCTTTGGGAGCCTTTTGAGCTGAGTAGTATGCCCTAGCCTTTTTCTCTCCTTTTTCCCCCTTCTAAAATGTGTTTAAAAAGAAGTGAATATCCTTATAAAATAAGTTAAAAATCTTTCTCTGACTTTCCATTTGAGATGTCAAAGGATTAAATAAATGAAACTTTATTTTACCGGGGAGTTCACCCAGAGACTCAACGACATCTCGGGTCTTTGGCCTTATTCTAATTCCATGGTGGTAATTACCCTTCGTTTCTTTAAGTGCAATAGATTTATTGCCTTAGAGACTATGCACAGTTTGATTGAATTATTCATTTTTTTTCTTTGGTGTAGACTGCATCTGGGGACTCTGATGTGACGTGTAGATTTTTTTTCAGGAACAAAGGGAATGTGGAAATGAAAGAGAGAGGGAGAGAGAGGCTGGCAGATGTAATGAGACGCGGTGAAGGTGTACGCAGACTGGCACTCCCACTCCTCCCGTCTGCTCTCACTGCAGCCCTGGGTAACTCGCAGGCTAACACAAACAGCTTTTCTCCCGCAGCCTGCCCTCTGTCACTGTAAGTACATCAGCCTTCTCTTATCAGCATGCAGATTCCAGCCACGCACTCCCCTAGCCTCGGCTTTGCACCTTAGACAGCAGAAGCACATTTAAAAATTAACTTTCCTAAGCCAGGAAAGACATGCCTGTAAAACTTATTTTTGATTTATCTTTATTTTTCTTTGAAAAAAGTTCATGCATTTTTACCACTTTTTCCCACCTCCTTTGTGGCGGTGCTGCTGCTGCTACTGTCGCTACCGCTGTGGTCTTCCCAACAGGATGACGCGCAGATTCAAATGAAATTTAATGTTATTCTCTATCCGTGTAAAGTCTAGAGAGAGAATGCCTTATCCTTTTGCAAAATGACATTTTAAAGAAGGCAAGCGTTATTCACAGTTTGTTTTTTGCTTTTGTTGTTGAAACACGAGTTCCGACCTCTTTGAGGCAGAGTCCCAAGGGCACTGTTATTTGGGAGTTCGGATTATTTGGTTACACCAAACTTAAATGAAGTGCGATGGGCTGCTGGAGTGTTGGTATGTTTGTTATCCCTGTTTAAGGAAACCAATTGATCAAACTTTTCTCCGTGCTGTAATTAAAGTTTAAAACTTCTTCCCTTTTGGCTTTTTATATTCCTTCACTTATTCTTCGTTTCAGTAAAAGTTTTCATTACCCGTATTTTGGAAGTAAAGACATTTATACTTGTCCTATTTATGCAGTAGCTATAAAGCCCTTCCTGAAAGAAGTTGGCGACCTTAAGGTGAAGTCATGTAGATCTGAATTGTCCACCCGGCTGGTGTAAGGAGACTTTAAAGGCGAGAATTCAAGGTTTTAACAGTCGTTATGATTTTTGCGTGGGTGCTTTAAATATTAACTTCTCGAACAGAATTCATTGCGTTGCCCTTCCCAAGTTCAGGGGGACCTCTCTCCAGGAACCGCGCGCGCCTTTTCTTTGCGGGTTCGCGCCTCTTCTCTGGAGGTGCGAGGCCAAACTTAGCAAAGCCGAGTTGCCTTTGCTGGTTGCCACGCGCAGGGACACCGGCACAGCACGGAGGCAGCGACAGCTGCGGGCAGGTAAGTCAACCCCCACTCGCTCGCCCCTCCTTCCCTCCTTCGTTCCCCTAGCTCCGCGCCCGGGGTTCTTGCGCCGCGCGGGGCTCCGACCCCCAGGGAATGCGCCCGGATTTGGCCGCGGTGCCTGGGTGTCCTCTACTCCTTCGGGGACTTCTCCGAGCCCGCAGGCCAGTGCGGACCAGGTGGAGAGCCGGCACTTCCACCCACTGCAGCGCTCTCCGCCTCGCCCCCAGCGCTGTACATTCCCGCCCCGGGCTTGAAAGGAAACCCTTAGGGCGCACTCCCGCCCCCAGGGCCACGTGTCACCCTGTGCACAGCCTGAAGTGCGGCATCCAGACCCCAAACTTTAGTTTCCTTCCTTTAGGGATCAGTGTTGTGACCAGCTCCGGGTTCCGCCTTATCAGTCTAGGTTGGTATCAGTTTATTAGATAAAATCTAAAGAGGATTCCTACCGCTCCTTCCTAGAAGGTCCACCGCGGCCCAGTATGAGGGCCTTGAACGCCAGAGATCTTGATAATATCGTCTGTTTTTCCTTTTTGGCTTCCGCCAGCGGCCTGCATCTGAGCGGTGGGGTCAGCCTTACCCCCCAGATCCCTGAGTGCTGTGGGAGTTAAAGAGACGGATGCGCTGGTACTTGAAAAGCCAAACTTGTCGCAGCAACTCTGAGGAACCCAGTCGCTCCCCACCGTTTCCGTCCCTGATGTTTCACCTCCCTCAGTGGCTCTTCTCCTGAGGATTCAGGCTTGGGACTTAAACTACCCACTCTTCTCTCTGCCCTAACTCTGCAGGCATTTAGGACAAGTCATTCGATTTTGACCTCTTTAAGCTTTGGAGAGACGTTTTGGCCCCCGTGGTTGAGTTCCAGGGCCGGGAGGCCAGAGAGCATGAGGCTCTGGAACCCAGTGCTGGGCTGGGCCACGCTCATTCACAAAAACAAAACAGAAAACAAAAACAAAACCCAGAAGAGATTTGGCCCCTGTCTAAGCTAGAAACACCGGTCTGGATTTATGCCTTGGGCCTCAGAGGTCAAGAGGCACGCTTGGCAGTTCTGGGAACTCGGGAAGGAAGGAGCTAGCATGCAAGGTGCCAGGCATTCTCTTCGACGGCTGTCAGGCTCTGGCACCTCAAGGCAGACTTTCCAGTCCTGAAAGTCGCTGTGGGCGATGGGGACAAGATTTCTTGCTGGGGACTCGCTCTCCTCTCAGCCAACAGTCAGCAGGTCACTTTAACTTACAGCCCCCAAGCTCCCAATCCCCAAGCATCATATTTCCTTTTGGGGTGGAAGCATCTGGCTATTCCTTCTGCCCCACTAATCAGAGGTGCTCATCTACACCTGTGTTTCTGTCCTTTTCCTCTTTTCTGGAGTTTGTATGAAACCAAACATGGAGTATACTTTCAGCAGCCAACATATGACTGACATCTCAGCTTGTTCCATCTTCTGTGCTTGCTTACTCTGCATTTTCTTCAAAGTAATGTAACAAAGATGAGGCTTTCTCCTCTTTATCTTTTATCACTTAACCTGTGGGAAGTCTTCCTGTGGCAACTTTAGATTGGCATGAATTTTCTGAGTTTTCTATCCATAATTCCTGCCCCCCTCTCCTGGTCCATATCTTCTTTCACAAAGCCTCTGTTTATGAAGTGTCTCAAAGTGGCCATCTCCTATCAGTTTCTATAGAGTAAGAGGGTCTCTCCTCCACAAATCTCTGCAGGTCATGCTGCTGTGTCAGAACCTCTCTCCCAGCTTTTAATCGTGATGTAATTTTGACTCTCCACTGACCTCAGTTTCTCAAATCTAGACTATTTCTTTGGGCCTGGATTAAGGCAGGCCAACATCACTTCCATGCACACTGCCTCTAGTTAGCTCTGTGTCTCCTATTGTCAAAGCTGGTCTTCTCTCTGTCTCTTTTACTCTGCATCTCTACTACCTGACATCACCAGTATTTCCTCTTCTCCCAGTCTTCCAGCTTTTTTGCACTGAGATCAAGTTCCAGGTCTCTGCTCCTTTAGGCCATTCTATATCCTTCAAATCTTTTATGTACCCTACACATGCATCAAACAGAATCTTTAATTTATGTAGGGTTTTTTGGGGGAGGGCTTTTAATAACATAATTTTCTATGTCTAACTTACTTGTTTTTACATGCTGTCCTGGGTGACTGACACTCTTCATTTTCTACAACTTCCAACCACTCTTCTTGAAATTTTTTCTCCAAATCTTTTCCTCTACAAAGTTGAGATAATACACATACATCACCCATCAAATTCCACCTAACACAAACTAATCCATATAATAAATGTAAAACTATTTTATTTATTGTTGTAAAGGTATAGTCATTTTTCTTTGGCAGTTGGTACATGTCTTGTTACTTCTAATAATTTTAACCCATAAACTCCATAATCCACATGGCCTCCAGAAAATTGCCACCTACATGTGGTGAAAATCTCCTATGTCAATTGGTTTTTCTTTTTTTTTTCTTTCAATTCTTCCTCCTCCATCTTTTAAAATAAGTTTCTCTTCCTCCATTTACTGAGCTCCTACTAGCCGGTGTGTTTTCTTTTATCCCTGCTTCCTGCATCTCTTTCTTTACTATTTTTTGACAACTTCTCTTTTTCATTTCCTTCTTTCTTCTTCTTATTCATCCTGATATTCACCCTTCTTTCCTTCTTCCTGCTTCGGTCCCTCTCCTTCCCCTTCTCTGTATCTCCCATGACTCACTCTTGTTGTCCAGTTCTTCATCTCAGTTCTTCTTAACATTCAGCCTATTCCTTCTCTGTCATAACTTTTTCAAAGCACAAACTACCATCCCTACATTTTTGTCTCCTACGTTACTTCCTCCTTTTCTCCACATTGCTCCTTTCTTTCTCCTCAGTCGTCTACCTTTTCCCCACTTCAGTTTGCCTTCCTCTTGACTCCTCCTCCCAGCATTCCCAGCCTTGGGTCCTTTACTCCTCGGTCTCTCTCTCTCCCACCTAATACTTGTTACCATTCCCCTCTGACCCCAACTCTCCTTCTTTATCCTCTTCCAATTCTCTCCTAGCAGTCGCTTCGCCCTCTCTTCCCAGGCGCTTTCTCCACTTCCAACCTCCGCTCTCGCCGATCTCTGCCCTCTCTCTCTTCGGCGCTCTCTTGTCTTTGCCTCCCGCTCTCCCCTCCTTCTTCTTCCCCCGGCCCTCCCCCTCCCTCCCAGCTTCCCTGCCTGGCTCGCTGCCTCCCTCGCCTCTTGTCTCATCTTGCCTGTGTTGTCTGGGAGGGGAGCCCTGCCTCCTCTCCCTCGCTCAGATCAATGCCCTGGCCACTCACTTTCTGATGTTGCACGACGGGAAATGCTTTGAATACTTACGACATGGCCGCTCACACTGATTGCCAAGATTGACAGCACTAACCATCGCCTTCACTTGTTTCAAGGGGGAAGCCCCTAGTCACCCCGCTCTGCGCGCACCTCCCGGCACCCCGGCGGCAAACTTCTGCCGGTCAGCGCTCCCCCCGCCCGGGGCGGGACACCCCCGCAGACTTGAGTTAACGGGCTGCGGCGGCCGCGGCGCTGGGGGTTCTGCTCCCTTGCTCCCCCGGCTGTGCTAATTGACCTAGCATCGACTCCCCTTCCTTAAATTTTTTTTTTTTATTTGTATCTTTCCCTTTTTCTTTAATGCCATTTACTCCCGCGGCGCAGCGCACAAGGAGCCCTCCCGTGCGGTACCATCCTGGAGCCCGCCCAGGTAACCGGGACGGAGCGAGCGATCTAGAGAGCGAGGGAGGCAGAGCAAGAGCGCGCGGCCCGTGTGTGAGCTACCTGTTGGGGCGCCGAAGGGGGTAGGGGCAGGAACCCCGGGCGGGCGCCGGCCCCCAGCGCCTTCCTCTCCTGCCCTTCCGGGCAGCTCCAGGGGCAGTTTCCCTGAGCTGGGACTGAGGGGCTGGGGTAGGACAGGCAGGGGGACGAGAGCTGAGCGCGTGGAGCCCTGCGAGGGCGCGGGTTGCCGGGAGCCGCGGCCGCCCAGCCCGGGCGGGTTTCCTTACTTGGTTGGGGAGGGGAGAGGGGGGAGGAGGTGCGGGAGGAGGGCGCTCAGCGGGGCCAACGCAGGGGGAGTAGAGACTGAGAAAGGGGCCCGAGCGTCTGCCGCTCGCTGGTGGACGCGCGGATCCCCAGGATGCGTCCCCCTCTCAGAGAGTTGTGCCTTGTTCCGGAGGCGGTGACAGATCTGCGTGGCGGGCTTCTCGTTTTCTTGCCACCCCCCCACCCCCAAAATCCACGCCGAGAAAACACATGTTGTAGCTGTAGATAACTGTGCGTAGGACACTAAGGCAAAAAGGGCAGGGGAGAGAGACAGACAACGCAACCTTTGACAACAGAGAGCTGTTATCGCCATCCCAAGTATTCGTCCGGAAATCTGTCCGCCCTCTCGGCCCACCTTATTCCTCCTCCTCCGCGTCCCCGTATAGATGTTCTAATCTATATAACTGGGAATGATATGAAAAAGAAGTCAGGTGGCTTAGAGAATGAATTTTTAAGTCTCCGTGAAGTTTGAGGTAGGTATTTCATTGAAGTTTGCGCAAGTGTGTGATGGAGGAAGCCTGTGTGCCTGCGCGTGTAGTTCTCTCTTTCTGTGTAAGCATTTGCGTGTATGCTGAGAGCGTTCAGATGCGACCGCGGGGTGGTAACGCCCTTTGTGCCCACAAGAGGGCAGCATCCTGAGGGCTTTGTGAGCGCTGTCTCCCTCCTTATCGCTGCAGGCTTGGGTTTAGAGAAAGTTATACCGAAACTTTCAAACTGATATCACATCTTATTTCGTGATATTAAAAAAAGAAAGACATAAAGAAAGAAAGAAGGGAAAAAGAGAGAAGAAAAGAGAGAAGAGAGAGAAAAAAAGAGAAAAGCAGGCAGCCAGCCTAACCCGGGATAGTCCTAGTCACACCAAGACTAGGGGGAGGGCTGTTTTAATTGTGGGTTTGGCCGACTGACGACTGGAGTGCCCTCCTCGGCTGTCTTAGTTGTAGCCGGAGGTCATGTAAATCGACCTTAAAAGAATGCATAAGCCATAAATTAAAATAAACCCTCACCCAAGGGCTGATCCATAAGTAGACAATATCCAACCTGGACAAAACGAGCTTCCCTTACGAGCCGACCTAAACCGCATCCCCCCAAAGAATAGAGACTAAATGCAAAGTAAGTTTCCCAGCGAATATTTTGTTTTCTTGAAAAGTGTTGGGTTGATTCGCCGTGTGACTGACTGCGACGCCGCAGTTTTCCGGAGCGCTTCAGGGTTAGCCAGGCTCGGGGCAGGAGGTCGGGAGGACCCGCTGGGTTTCTGGGCTTCTCAACGCTACCCCCACCCTACCCGTACCATTTTGGTTTGGAAACTGGGGCTATTTGTGGGGTTGACGCTGGCCGAGGGCAGGCGACAGTGGAGGAACTCCGCCGCGCTCTCCGCGGCGGTGAGGCTCACCCGGAGGAGCTCCTCTAGAAAACCCGGGTCGCTAGAAAACGCGTGCGCTCCCTCCTCCCCCCGCGCCCGCCGCGGCTCCGCCGCAACTTTCCCGGGACCCTGCGCGAGTTGCCGCCAGCTCCCTCCGCTCTCCCCTTCCTCCCCCTCTCCTCGTTTTTGGACATGACTTTTTATGATCTTTTTAGGAATAAACAAACCGAACTCCAAGACAATCCGAAACCCAAGTGCTAATCTGTGGTCCTCTTTGCTCCGGACGCTGGGGCAGTGGTGCCGGCCCGGCGGGGGCGCGTGTGAGGGGCGGCCCAGCCCTGCGGAGCGCGGGATCGGCTCGGAGTCGGCGGGCCGGGCGCACGGTCGCCCGCGCCGCTCTTCCCCGGCCCTCGTTCCCGGGCCTCGCCGGCGCCCTCCGTCCCGCTCGGCGCCCCGCCCGGGCCCCGCCGCCCGCTGCCCTCTCCGCAGACCCGCCGAGAGCCGCCGCCGTGCGGCTCGGCCAGGCCCGGGGGCGGTGCTGCCACCCGCCCGGGGCCCAGCCCGAGCCCGGCCGCTCCCGGGGGAGCTGCCGCCGTCTTTCTCCCTTAAAGGGCCGGCCAGCGAAGCGAAGGGGCTCGTGCAAAGGCTGCTGGGGTTGTGCTCGGGCGCCCGCAGGAGCGGCCCGGCTGCGGAGGACAGATTAGCTCCGTCTCCCGGGCTGTTTCCCTGGCGCTCCGCGGAGCTTTAAGATAAAAAGAGAATTGCTGTGTTCGGAGCAGATAAAAGGTGGTTGTTGCCGGCGTGTTTTGAGTTTTACTTAAGCTCTCTTAGACTGACCAAGTTTGAAAACGTTCGTTTGTGTGAATTGCCAGATATTGAATGCTGCCCCTATTTGGGGACTGAAAATAAGTCTTCGACTGTGCTGGCGGGGCTGCGCTGTTAGCGAGATGGGCTGTCCCCGGCTGCTCGTGTGTGTGTGACCTCCTTTGAGGGCCGAGCTTGAAGTTTCGGTCTCGAGATGGCCCGAAGCCGTCGCTGCGGCAAACTGGGCTGGGCTCAGACCTCCCGCTGCACCGTCAATGGGCGCTCGGGTGACGTCCTGTCCGGGGCGCTTGACCCCGGCGCGCACTCCCGTGGCCGGGCTTTTGGCCCTGACCGGGCGGCCCGGCCAACAACCCAGTGGAGTCGGGATGCGAGAGTGCCCTCTCTCCCCCGCCTCCCCAGGGTCTCCTCTCTTCTGCCCTTTATAGTCACATGCCTGGGTTTTTCCCCGGGTCCCGAGGAGAACAGACACAGCCCCGCCCAGTCTATTTCTAGGAGGTGGGTTTGGTGAATAAAAAGGTCAAGTGGTCGGGTCCGCGAGCCGGTCCATGGCGAGGGGGGACAGGACGGACACCTGGCAAGGACCGCCCTGCCTGTCCCCCCCACCCTGGCCGGTCCGCCCGCCCACGGCTGGCCTCCCCAGGCCACATTCTTGCGCTAAGTGCGAGAGGCTGTGGGAAAATTAATCCCGAACCGGCCAAGAGCCGGTGAAGCTGATCCCGCGATGGCATTTTGTTTTGAACAGTTGCTGGGGTTGACGTTTCCTCATAAGGTAAGGTGTCACTGGACAGTCGGCTGCCCAAATGCCACATGTATAATTAGCCTGCGCACTCAGCACCTGGTCCCCGAGGCCCGTAGGCACGGGCTTGGCCGACCTGGTCTACTCAGCTCCATTCCGGGCTACAGGATTCCCGAGGGAGGGCCGAACCGGCAGGACAGCCCCGGGAGGCCCTGGCACCAGGGAAGACTGTGACAGTGTAGCCTTGTCTTTGATTTCTCTCTCTCTTTTTTTCCCTTCGCTTCCTGTTTCCTCTCCTCTGTTTTTCGGTTGAAGGGGAACTACTGGTTAGCGGGATAAATCGGACACCAGCGGCAGGGTGCAGACTGAGCGGTGAAAGGGGGTGCAGAGTAAATCTGGCAACATGCCGACTCTCTACACCCCGCCCATGGGGGAGGGCTGCCAGTGCCCCTCTATCTGCTCTAACCCACTAGGACCAGCCCAGGCTTGGCATTGTGTCCTGGCCTGGGTAGGGGCTTCAGGCTTCCGGTTTGGACTGTTCACCTGTCTTTGCGCTCCCTCCCACCCCGACTCTAAAGGTCTCTCAGCAAATTAGTATTGGTACCCTGATTGCAGCTTCTGTTTCCCCCTTCAGGCCTAGCCGCTTGGGGCTGCTAGTGATCACTGTGGGGCAAGCCTGGAAAGGTCTACTGTCTCTCCCTGTCTCACTCCTGCCGCCTGGGGTTAGCAGGATCAGTGCCCTGTCCTCTCTGTATCCACATTGGTGCTGGAGCTTCCTACCTAGCTTGGCAGACCCCAGCCTCAGGTCAGCGTTAGCCTGCACTGTCTGGCAGAGACCAGATTTCTGCAGCCATGAACATGACCTTCCTTCTGTCACCCTGTGCAGTCACCGTAGAATTCAACACTCAGCATTAGGGACTTTCATCGGTCTCCCTCCTCCCCTTGTTTCTAGGCCACTCAGCTGTGGCTGATACCCACTAGAAGATTCTCTTTATTTTAAAACAAACAAACAAGCAAACATCCTAAATCTTCTATAAGTTTAGTGGGATAGAGTTAGCTTTTCTGTGGCGCCAAGAGTGCACCTTTCTGGTTGGAGGTGGGGACACGGTTTGTTTAGTTGCATTTACTTTTTATTGAACCAATGAAATGTTTTATTTTCTTATAGAAGGGTAAAAGTTATGATTGAATTTTTTTAACTCTGCCAGACCATAAATGTATTATCTGTATACTTTTGAGAGTGTTTTCCTGAATACACATATGTGAGCACATGGGCAGTAGGCCGAACGACATGTAGACTTTTTTTCTCCTGCACTTTTGAAAACCTCCTAAATCAAGAGAGATTGTCCCTATTCTAAAACAATAACAAGAACAACAACAAACAATCAAAAAAATGCTCAGACTCTGAAAGCAAGTAAGTGTGCACTACATTTATTAGATCCAGTTAATGACCAAAGGCGGTAGTAACCAGAATCCATGCAAGTGCTAGGTCATTAATTCTTTAGGCAAACTGACATCCTCTGTTACTTTTCTCATGTGTTACCAACACCTCCTTTCCCCTCTCTCTCCTACCGTATTCCTTTACTTGTGGTGGCAAAACTAGATAGTTTTTTTTGTTTATTGTTTATCCTGTTTATTTTTCTTAGTTTTTGTTTTGGAAGTAACGAGAAGGAACTTTCTCTTAGTGTATATGTATTTTTTAAAAAGCAAACAAATCTATCAGTTTATTATTATGGAGCATGACATAAACTCCTATAATGGTATATTGTGTAACTACAATGCAACATTATACTGTAAAGAAAGATGAATCTAGAAAATAATAATAAAGCAGTATCAATATCTATACCGAAAGCTGATTCTCTAATGGATTCAATAACTGAATACCTAGAAAAAATGACATTCACTAGGAATATTATATTGTCTGTTGGACATTTTTTTATTAGTAGCACAAAGCAACAGATATTTTTCTTAGTAAGGGAAAAGCATATATTTAAAATATGTTAACATACCTAGCAAGTCCTTCTTTTATAAGGCTTTAAAATATATTACTTTAAATATATAAATGATAAATTTTAGTGGCGTTATTGAGATTTTATGTCTGTTTCTATTTGACTTCTTTTAGGAATTATTGGGTTATTAGTCATTGATGGAATTGCTACACTTCTCCATCTTATATTGAAGAAATTAGTGACATTTTAAAATAATTCTCTTTCAATTAGTACAATAGGTACTGGAATAAATGAATTTTCTTTTAACAAGGTTTAATGTACATTGGCTTTGACTGTTACTTCTAGTATTTTCTGTACTTTATAGTTTTGATAGGTTATATATCTCGAAGTTAGAAAGAATTCTCCTGTTAGTGAGAGAATTCGTATATGCTTTTCCACTGTTTACAAACAGCATTCTATAAAAGTGTAGTACACTACAACTAAAATTTTGGTTGATCTAAGAGCTATTTGTTTAAATATAGTTTAGGGGTATGTATATATCAATTGATGTTTTTGAAGTCAAATGAAACATTCCATCAAGCTAATGTGTCTGAGAGTACCATATCAGGCACAGACAGGTACTAGAAATGATAAAACACAGATAACATACAGCGAGAAGATTTGCAGATGGGATGTATTATCTGCTGTCATGAAGTTAGATGGGTCATATTACTGTTTATTTTTAAAAGCTAATCTAGGTTATTTCAGAATTACCAGGTTATGTGGGTATATGAGATTTAAGGAGAACAGATTTTGTTATAGAAACTTGCTAAAAAATAAACAAATATTCATTGCTTTTTAGAGGAAGAAATGGACTATCTTTGCATTGCTTCTTGTTTAAGAAATATGGCTCTCCCCATTATTTTTTTCTAACAAGGAAAATAATGTATTAAACATTTTATGTCTTCATCCTAACTCTGCATTTTCTACTGATTATACTCTGAATCTCAATATACTTGAGTAAACAAAAACAAAAACAAAAACTGGCACTCCGGTGTAGTCTATGAAAAGCAATTTTTATTAGATGTAAGCACATTTTAAATGTGTAGCATATCTTTTTCACTTGAGGTTCTTCAAGTGTGATCTGACAACTAATTGTTTTGATAAGAGTTGTATCAGAAACTTTCATCATCTTCTCATTACATATTCATTATTCATTTATAGGAAGAGTGTTTTTATTTTCCTTGTTCTGTGGAAGGGGGTAAAAGCTTTTCAGCTAATTATTTTGTTTAGACATTTAGTCAAACTGGAAATAATTTTAAACTTGTGTTACAGTTTTTGATAGAGCTTTTCATGTTTTAAGTATCCATTGTCATAATTTGGATAAAAATATCAATTGAAGAATGAGGGTGGAGGTTGTAGGATGGAATATCGTTTAAATCTACTATGGACTCTCTCACCTCCAGAAAAGGGTGCTGGTCTGTTTTTCCTCAAATCTGTGGTAGTCTCAAAAAAAGGAACATGAAACCCTAAAACCTCAGAGAAGCAGTATCGATTCAGTTCTTAACTGCAAATCCTTCATATCGTTGCTCAAAATATCCAACTTTACACCAATATTAGCCATTCTTTTTATAGTGACACCATGCTTAGTAAAAAACTTCTAAGCACTGAGGTCAGGTGTTGAGATTGGATTCTAGTTTATTTTTTATGAATCAGATAAAGATTTCTGTGCATGAGACCATATGTGAAGATGAGAGAACAAGAACATTTCCATATCAAAGGCAATATATCTGAGGCTGCATGGTAATTAAAATGCAGTGGTTTGGACTCTGTGCACTAGCACTTAAGCAGAGCATTGCCGGGACCTTGTGCATCATGCAGGCGGTTGCTTCTTGCATACTTCTTGAAATACACTTATAATTTTGTACAAACATTTATGCCAGTCCACACTTTTCTGTGGATAATTTGTATTTCTTCCAAACCATTCAAAGTAGAAGTTATTTTTTGAGCTACCCCCTCATTATGGCTTTTGTGCATCAACTATTTTTATTCTGGTTGTTTGTATTTCCTTTTACCAGAATGATGGCTTGTTTATATTCAGAATCTCTTCTTGCTCCTCTCAGACCCCTTATATCACTCATATTTTACTATTCACTCAAGAAAACTTTCAGCTTTAGGAAAGATGTGAATTATTTTCTGAGGTTAATAGCAGATGCTGTAATCTATTATAAACTAATAAACTACATTTAAAAATCAACTGCCCAGTTATTTCTGTTTTATAATGCTTATGTATTTAGTAATCCTCACTAACTTGCATAGTACATATTATTGGAAAGAATCCATTTTCAAAATGTTTAAAGAATTCCAAAATGTTCTTTTTTACCTTTTAATGGCATTAAAATGTGTAGGCATTCTCTTTCATACTTCTTCAAGTGAAAAATGATTATTTGAAACTATAGAAATCTTTGTAATTGTCTAAAGAGTTATCTGTTTGCATTTTAGGGAGATGTTTGATTTTATTTGTAAAGAGCTGGGTTAACATCTTAACCTGTAATTATTTGGGGATAGAATAGTAAAATTAAAAAACTAACAATTGGGAGTTCAATGTTGTATATATTTTAGAAAATTTTGCATCTTTGGTAATCTAGCTTGAATTTGCTGCTCTGTAATTTTCTAGATTTCCTATTTCCATATTTTCTCTCTCTCTCTGAACATTCTACTCTGGTGCATGTGACAAGGAATTTACTGGTATATTTTACTTACTAAGCTCCCCAGGTCTATAAAGCTTTTTAAAGATTTCTCTGGATTGAGACACTATGTGTTGAAGAAACCTAATGTGATATTATGAAATCCTTTTAAGAGTTTTTGTGTTTTAAACTATTTTGGATCAAAATTACTTAAGTATATTAATTTTATGCTTTTTAATGATGACATGTGTAAAGAAGCATAATAAATATAAGGTAAATTCAAAGTACATTATATAATGTGCATATTAGTGTCTGTGCAAACATTGTCTTCTTTCATTTCACATTTTCTCTTGATCTCTTCTTCTCTGAAAATCTCACAAGATAACCCTTAAATGATCTATTATCCCTGTTACCTTCAATAATTTGTTGTTTCTAGTTATCTTAGAGAGATGAATTTGATTGTCTATCTTTAATATATCCATTCAAATGCAAAAAGGGACTTTAGTGCTATTTGTGATTTTGACTTCACGGAGCACAATCTCTTTGCTTCTTTGAAAAGTACTTCTTTAAAATTAGACAAAGAAAATTAAAGGTGCTTTACTTTCCATGACTACACAAACACAATGTGTGCAAAAAAGAAGATGCAACAGATTTTTTTTTTTTAAATGACAAGCATAGGTTTCCAATGTTACTTATTCTGAGCCATCGTTGCAAATGCGTCTTTTTTTTACTTTACAAACAGATCATTGGGTAGTGTGATATCGAGCACTTGCCTTCTAAGTTCTAGGCACCCTGAAGGGCATTTTTGAAGTCACAAGTCTTTACTTTTTAAGGATTTTCTCTTCTATTGAAGATTTTTAATATTTGATATGTGGAGGAATTTAGGTGCAGTTGTCATGGTGTTAAGCAGATCATTGGTACAACTGGAGAAGAATACTCCTAACTAGGAGAAAATAGTTTATTGTTCCTTCTTTGGAGAGAATATCAAAGTGCAAGAATGTTGTTATTTTCTCAGAAAAGATCTTCAGCTATCTCCGTGGGCACTGAACCTTCTGTGGAGAAGTCAGCTGGCCCATCCACCCTCAATATATCCATGGTATAATCCCTAACTCTCCGTTTCTTCATCTCTAAAACGGGAGTAATCGTAATATCTACATCACAGGGTTATTGTGAGGATTAAATGAGATAAATGAATGTAAAGCACTAAGTTTGGGGCTTGGTATAAAATAACTGTTTAATACATGTTATCTATTGCTGTTGAAGTGGTACTGTACTTAGAATTATACAGATCTGGCTTCCAGTGTCAGCTTCACTGCACACTTGCTAGGTAATCTTTGGCAAGTTACATAACCTGTTTATTTTCCTCTTACATGAAACAGAGACAGCGATACATGTTCCTTCCTTTCTTTCCTAGAAAGGAGAATTCATTAGCTGTCTGGCAGAGTTGGGATAGAATAGTGACTAACTGTAGCGTTTGGATTCCCAGCTCTCAAATTTTAGAAAATTCCAATTCTAAGGACTGGAAAAGATTCAAAAGATCATTTCTCCTGTCATTCTCCATCCTCCAAAGGTGCATTGATCATCCTTTCTCTATTCTTATCAGTTAAGAAGCTCTCTTTATTTTGAAAACCCGTGAAGAAGATGATTCAGTAATCTTCTTTGGTTACGTGTCTCAATGATTAACACCAGGAAGTTCTTTCTGTCAAATATACACATCTTAATCTGCTTTCTCTTGCTTTCATTTTAAGAAAAAATGGAAACATATATTTTCACTTGAATGATAGACCTGCATGTGAGAAAACCAAAATTAAACTTTCAATTTTTATTTCTTGAATTTTTCCTTTGAAATCTTATTTCCTAAACTACTTGTGCAACGTTGGAAACATTATGAAATCTCTTTAAGTCTCAATTTCCTAATTTTTAAAATGGAGATTGTGATAGAATTTATCACATGAGGTTGTTGGGAAGCTTAAGTTTGAAGATACTGTGTACAGAAGTACATGGAACAGTTCTGGACCACTATGTTAGGACTGACAATAGTTATGTGATAAGTAGAATCTTGGCATGAAAAGAGTCCCTAATTCTTTTACATTTTATAGAGCTCAGTTTTCAAAGTGCTTTCATATTTATTGCCTCATTCAATAAAAGGTATGGAGGGTAGATAACCTTGCCAGTGATACTGTCTAACTTCCTACTTGATATGAATAAATGTTTCAATTGGGTTTTGCTTCAGGATATTATTCACTACAAACAAAGCTTGTGTGTCATAAATTAGGGCTGGCATTTTTGTCCCTCTTTTTTTCCAATCTCTTCTATGTAATGTCAGTGCTCATTTATTTTATCTCATACTTGTTTCCAGACCTAAAGCAATGCTACATTTCCCATATACAAATATAAATGAATAATGCCTTGCTGATTGGAAGAGTTAAACGTCAGTTATATATGTCTTTGACTAATAAAAATTAGAAAATGATTTAATTATTACATAATGTGGCTAGTTTGATAGGCAACACTCTTTTAAAGATGGAGTTTATGAGGGAGGATTAATAAAAGGATTGTTGGTGGTGAAAAGGTGAGAACCATTTGATTACATGATTTCAAAGATGAAAATACATGGTCCTAGTGAGGAGGCATGAATATGGGTAATTCTGTGCAGTGTGCTAGTTGCTATAATGGAGATGTGTATAACAGCAGAAGTACCTATGTCCAAGAAAGCTTCTAGTAGGAGGTGGCCTTTGTGATGTGACTTAAAGGATGATCAGGAATAGGCTGAGATAAAATCCTGAAGAGCATTGGACATCGGGGAACATTTGATAGTCTTATTGACTGTTGTATAGATCTGACACTGAAATGTCTTGTATTTGTATCTAAATGACTCCTAGAAAGGCCATGTCTGTTACGAGTGTGATGTGGCCATAGGCTGGCAGCTTAGCCACTGCGCTTCTCTTTCTTAGCTCAGTTTTGTGGTCGCAGACACTATGAATACATTTTAAGGTACAGAGGAATTTTTCAAATGATTGCTTTCCTTCAAATATGTCAACTAAGTATGAAAATTAAAATAAGTGGCTTTTTAATATATGAACTGATGATCAGGACTGTGAGTTAATAAAATCTATCTTGCAACGTAAAAAACTTCTTTTTTTCAATTTGCAAGCATGGTCTTGAAGAAAGGGCAATATCTGGAAATTTTTAGATCTGGGTATTATTTCTGACTTTCCTTTATTTGTTACAGGTCTGTAGGTGCCTCACATTTGAAATTAAATTTTTCCAACTTAATAAATAAAGTTGGCATATTCCATAACTTCTTTTTTATTGAGGGATAATTTGAAAATAAATTAATCCTCAGAGTGATTCAAATTTTTTGGAATAAATACAAATTATTATTATACAATGATGATGATGAAATGTAGCAGTAGCAGAAGCAGTGGTAGCAGCAACAACCCCTCTCTACTCTTGATAACTTTCAAGTAGGGATGCTAAGTCCACCCTTTTGAGTTTTGTAATATGGCATCTCATGTTTTCTAGTAACTTTTTGAATGCCTTTTCTCTGAGACCCTCAAGCCTTTTCTGTTTTTGGTTTGGAAGTTTTCTAGTGTTTAATAACTTGTTTCTCCAAATTAAACACAGCTTATTGAGATTTTGCAGCTTATATGACTGTGTGACAATCACTTTCTGAAAAGGGCTTGGTGGTCACATACACTGGAGAAGTTATGGACCTGGTTTCCAATGGCCTTAACCTATTGTTTTCCTTACCACTGCCTTGGTCTGCTGGAGACTTGCAGTGTTGGTAATGCCATGAAAAATATGACGAAATCTCACCACTAAAAACAAAGGCTCTGGGGGCCGGTCCCATGGCCAAGTGGTTAAGTTCTTGTGCTTGGCTGGGGCGGCCCAGGGTTTTGCTGGTTTGGATCTTGGGTGCAGATATGGCACCGTTCATCAAGCCACGCTGAGGTGGCGTCCCACATAGCACAACCAGAGGCACTCACAACCAGATCATACAACTATGTACCAGGGGACTTTGGGGAGAAGAAGAAGAAGAAAAAGAAGATTGGCAACACATGTTAGCTCAGGTGCCAATCTTTAAAAAAAAAAAAAAGAAAGCCTCTGAAGCTGAGTAAAGGAGGGTAAAAAAGATGTGCAAGTTGTATAACACGGTTTAAAAACATCCCATTAGTCATATTAAATTAGTTATGATGCTTTTAAGAACATTTTCCTTTAGGACTTTCAGTTGAGTTCTTTAATAAGAAGCAAAAACTCAAGCAAAAAGAAAATAAAAACTGAAATAATATAGCTACTGAACAAAATTTAACTAACTTGGAACATAGCATATTAGTTAACTGAGTCTCAGGAATAATTTTTACTCTGGAGTCTGAAGATCCAAAAACACTGGAGGAAAATTGGACTATTTAAAAATTTCTGAGCTGTAGTCCTTTCCCACTATAAAGATGCATATTAAAAATAGACATGTTGACAAAAAAGAATTTTGATCTTGGAACAACCAAAATTGTATGTTACATTTAATTTTAATTTTTAATACAATGTTCTATAAGGCATCATTCAATGAAATTTTCAGCTTTTCTGAGGTTAGACACTTTAAACTTTTACAGACAACAGTCCCAGAGAATGCCTCCGTTTGTACTTTTTGTATGGGTTTGTATGATTTACAAGTATGCTAAGGTAGGGTCATGTACACCGAATACTTATTTGTTTTAAATTGTGTAGCATTTTTAACAAGCTTATTTTCTCCGAGGAAAATATATATAGCAGCCTAAATTGGGTGGGACTAGTGAACTTGGGGACTCTTAATTCTTATGTATGGCATGGCAAGGAAAGAATGAAAAATAACTCAGCTTTTAATTATGACACCTTGGGACCTTTTCCGAAGCACTCATCATAATTAGCTGTGTCTTAGTTGTGAAATTTTGTGTTTAATTTCTTTGTTATGTCCACATGGAAAACTCATTAATGTTATCAGGAGCTGTATGAGTAAGGTATATGGAAAAGTATACCCCTTCATATTGTATGCTGATTTTTTTCTTTTGAATTTTCTTAGCACCACTTTTACATCTTTGGATTATTCTCCTCGTCCCTTTTGATCCGTGCATACACTAATTTCTATTATTAAAATACCAATCAATAGGACATTTCTACCAATGTCCTTTAAATTTTATGAGGCAATGATTATACAGTCTTTAGTTTTACCTATTTAACGAATTTATATCTGCAGTAATTTAAAAACAAAAATGTAATTTTGTTAAACTTAGTAAGAGGGGCATTAAATTATTTGGTCATCCTAAATTGTCTAAAAAGAAGCCTTCATTTAGTTAAATAAATATATTGCTAATGCATCTTAAAAGCAAATATCTTTGATTATTAAAAATGTTTGAATGTCATCACATAGTAGCACTAGTTGGTCTCCTCCCTGCCTGACTGAGGCGAACATAGCATTTTCAGTAGCTGAGGTGAAAGGAGCAGAATTTAGGATGCTTAAGGAGAGAAGGAAATACAGATTTTAGGTGGTTTGGATAGCTCAAGGGCAACTGGAGGGTATTGTTGGTAAGGATGAGTCTGGAAGAATTCCTCTGGCAAGATAATTTTAGGGCTTTTTGGGGAGAACTTCTGACTGTGATAGAATAGTAGTCTCCAACCTTTTTAGATAGAGCACACCATCAGCAAAATGTTTATGAATATGTGCCCTAATACATGTGCATATTTATTTAAAATTATATACATGTGCTAATATAGTCTCTAAAATATTCATAAGTAGATATTAAAAAGAGAGAGGTATAGATAAAATAAATAAAATAAATAAATAAAATAAAACTAACTGTGGTACCCCAAACCCTATAATTTACTATGCATTATTATTTTTAAAAATCTTAGTTTAACACTTTGTGATGAAGTGATTTAAAGGTTTGTTTCTAAGTTCAGTTTACTTTGCTCCATGGCTTTAATGCTACCACAGGTGAAAATGATACCTTAGGGGAAAAAAGATCCAAATAAAGAAGTACATCATTGTTTGCACTTATTAAAATGTGATACCGATTTATTAATGCTATATACAAAATATGCAAAAAGTTTCATTAAAATTTAGGTGAGTAAATCTCCATCTTCCCTGACAGCAATCAGTTGTTTTTGCCAATGAGGTTGAAGGTATAGCATTTTCATATTTTTGATAAATGGACTCAAAACCCACTGAAACTTTTTGGAACATCATTAAACAGGTTAGAACATTGTGTTGCCAATTTTAAAGTTGAAAACAGATAAGAGTTTTTGAAGGTGATAGACATAGAGACATAGAATTTTTGGTAACAAAATCACACTATGATGGAATCATTTCCAAACATATGTTTTCAAAATACTTTTTCATAGCGTGAATCTGTTTTGAAAAGGAGTTACTTCCTAATTTGATAAAATATCACCTTTACCTTGAAGAGACAAATTAAGTTTGTTTGATGGTATGTAGTTATGTATGTTATGTATGAATGCATGTATGTGTGTATTTATGTATCTAGCTAGCTAGCTAGCTACTTGGTAACACACACACAGTTACTTTCATCACATAAAAGGTGAGCACATTTGGTACACTAGTTTTTTTGTTCCTTATCCTTAAGTTTGGAAACTTTGCCATGAGATAAGCAGTGGAACATCTAGGTGGTATGAACAATTCTCATGGTTACTCCCCGTGTCATTTCAAAGCATTGTAAAGATTTTACTCTGTTTTACAGTCTATTTTTTAAAGTAATTGCATCATCATATGGCACTTGGTTTCAGCACTGTGCCACAATTGCTTGGCTGTGAATGATATGGTTAGTAAAGTCCATGGTGCTATCTCTGTAATCTTATCCCTAATTTTTTCCCTTTAGTCCATCTAGGGCAACTGCTTTACCAGTGGTTACACTTAGTCAGTTTTTCCTAAAAATTACTTTTATTAAAAAAAGAAACACGGTTGAGATATCTTCTTTGGTATATATTTCAGTGGCTCACCCAAAAGTAGGACTTTGCCTATCAAATATAAACTGAGGCATGTTCAAAAGTACGTGTATTCATTTATCTGAAAAGCAAGCATCCTACATGACGTTAATTTCTTCTACAAATCTTCAGCCATGTTTTCTTTGCAACTTCCAATACTGTTTTGTGGCAGTACTCATTGCACAACCACAGAGAACATCATTCTCATTGCGTTCTAGATAACTGGTTACCCAGATTTGTGCATTATGGGAACTCTGAATTTTTTTAGCAAGGGAATTTATTTAAATTTGTTACCATGTTGTTTTCTGTGTATTATTTTAGTTATCTTTATAGAATCAGGATGAACAAGTGCTTTTCTAATAGCACATGACTTTTTGTCTTTTTTAACTGAGGAATGTCAGAAGTTTGGTGAAATTTTGTAAAATATTGGCTTGAGTATTGTATGATTTTAAACATTATTGGAAAAATTGCAGCAATTATCTATATGCTTACTTTTCAATGTCTTACTGATTTTAATGGCTTTACATTCTTATTATTTAATATCTCAAAGTACAATAGGGTAAGGTACACTGTTAATGATACTAGTTATAAATCTATATCTCAAAATGTCTTCTTGATAAGTAAAAAAAACCCTTGCCCTATTTCTTGTCAGATCTGCTTGGGTCATCATTGTTTTTATCTTGTAATGTGGCTACAAAAGGGTTTACAAGTGTTAGCTTGGTGATAGTCTTATTATCACTAAGGCCTATATTATTAATATTATGCTCAAACCGTGGTCTCTTTGGAAGGATCTTTTGAAACCATTGAACATTTGTTCAGGGTTAATTTAGTTAAAGACTAGATAATATTATCCATAATCAGTCTTCTCTCTTTCTTCTGGTACAAGATGTGACACATTAGTGTCTGGCATATGGACCCAGAGTGCTAATCTGTATTTAAGTTTAGGAAAGGATTAGTTTTTCTTATCTTTTAAATAAATAAATATACACCAGTATATTCATATAGTGTACTCCTAGGATGTGTGAGCCACTTTGGAGACCACTGAAATAGAAAAGTAGATGGGAAAGAGAGGTGAGGGTGTGATGAGTCAAAGAGAAAAGCATAGTTTCCAGAGAACAGGATCCCTCTGAAGAATGTAGCCAGTCACTGAAAACCTGAGCCAGGGGTGGAACTACAGATTTATCAGTGTGTGGGTTCAGAAAAAGTAGTATATGTAGCATTTCTACAGGGCTGTGATATGAAAGAGGAAGCAGACTTAAGCCATATTTTATTCTTTAAGGTAAAACAGTTTGAGTCATTTGTTGGCATGAAGGGGTCAGTGAGAGTCCATAGTTAAGTATGTTTATCATGTTGCAGGAGAGGGGACCAAATGGAGTCTGGGGCTCTTTGTTGCTTCTATACTCAGCCTTCCTTGGATTTAGATGCAATCAGCAGAAGTTGGGAAAGGTGAGTAAGGCAGCGATGAAGGATGGCTTTAGGCTAACGTTGTCTGCAGCACTCTGTTTCTTTTCTCCCTTTCCCGCTTTTCTCTATCTTGGTATACTTGTTGCTTGGTGTGGTAGCAAGAACCAAGTTGAGAGTTCCAGCTCTGCCAATAAACTTTGAGTGACTTTGGCTAAGTCACTTCTTTCTGGGAATTAGATCCTTCATTGGTAGAATGGGAAGTTTGATGATCTCCAAAGAGGTTTCAGCTCTGACATCCTGTTTAGACCCTTCTGGGATAGGTCTTTGTGCTGCCTCTTTACACAGAACTTTCAGTGAAATTCCCTGTTCTGTATATCACCCTCAAAGCACCATGTCCACTCTGCCTTCTAAAGTTACAAATGGCTAGGAATCTAATTTAATAAATGAATTCATGCTGGTGGACTTATGATCAAAACCCATAAAATATTTCCAGCTTCTTCCCTTTACTCTTCTGAAAGACAACTTTGATAGAGTGTATTTCCACAGTGTGACCCTAGACAGTACTCTTGCTTTCTAACCTAAAGTGGCTAATGAGAACTTTAGGAAGGAAGTATTAGCATCTGAAGGGTTGTGTCTGTGAAGGAGGTTGGGCTGGATGAGATAGGCAGGGCGTTGGGACACAGCCATTAATTCATTGCATGTGTTTGGCCAGGCTGGCAGCAGTGGCCAGTGCCAGATTTTCTGAGTATGGTTTCTGTCACCAACAGAGTTGGCTGTCTTTGAAGTCTGCTAGTTAACCTCTTCCAGGATCTTAGAGTACAACTAGCACTTAAGAGGAGGAGGATAAAGGAATCTCTAGGAGTGAGAAACCTCCCTATTTTCAAAAGACTTAATTCTCCTCTTCCAACAGTCTTTTGAAGCATCTAATAAATGAACAGATTTCAGATTTTCTCGTTTTCTTTTCAGTACCTATTTATTATCATGGATGGAGGCGGTATCGAGTAATGAAACAGATACATATCACCAAACATATATTGGGCAATTGCCATATACCAGACATATTTCTGGATGCTTTCATAAGATGGAGATAATAATCTGTCTCATAGTTTTTGAGAGGTTTCAATATACAAAATACACTTGGAAAAGTCCTTGATACATTGTAAGCTCTCATTAAACATTAGTGACTTTTTTATTATTTCATTTGCACAACAACTCTGGGAGGTATATGTCATTATCTTTATTTTACAGACAAAGAAATTAAGGTTTGGAGGGGAAAAATGATTTGCCCAAGGTCACATAGCCATTAAGTGGCAGAACCATAATCTAAACTCCGATGTCCTGGCTTGAAGTCCCATGGTGTTTCAGCTATATAATACAGCTGCCTCTAATAGGCAAGTAAGTCATGAGATTTCCCCCAGATAATCTACAAGCTAGGTAATCAGGAGCTTGAATAATCAGGATAATCAGGAGCTGAACATATTTTTATGTGATGTTGAATTCCAGTAGGTTCGGTTATCAAGGCAGTTATTGCTTTGCATGACTTGATGTTAACTGAAACTCATGTATATCAGAACCATATCCTCTCTTTGCATAGTTCTGCTCTCAGCTTTACATAGTTTGGATGTCATGGTTTGATGTCAGTTACTACAGAACCTTGCAAAGAAAGGACCTGACTCCAATATGTGCTAGTTTCAGTTAACATGGTATAGTGCAGAGCAAAGACTGCCTGTATTTCTATCAGCTTTACATTCACGTACAGAAATTCTCAAATTCTCTTTCCTTTGGACCAGTTGGATGGTTCAATTCCATATGATGACCCGTTATCTTTTGCATTTTTTTGCTTCCAAGGTTCTGTTCTTGCTAAAGGAGAGCACTGTGTTGCATAAGTAAAGTCTTTGAAGGTTATTAGTTATTAGTGATAGACTCTGGGCTTGTAGGCACACCACACCACCTTTGACATTTATCGTATGCAGCAGTAGATCTCTCTCTGGACTTAGACAGAAACACTTATTTTCTTTACTTTTTTTTTTTTTTTTTTTCTCTCCCCACTCCCAATTATATGTCTAAGTTTCTTTCTGAATTGATGTTTTTCTTTCTGTCTGTTCCAGCAATGTACAGGAAGGCCAGTGAGGCCAGTTATCTCTAAGTTGGTGTTTTCCTACATGAAAAATAATGTATTGCAGGTAGACAGTGAGCAGCCATTAGGCAGAAATTGGATCTAAGTTTCTTTTTAGATATAGATGCTTAAATTCTTTTAAAGCACATAATAGTAGTTTCAACCTGAAGAGAAATGCATAGATTTCATAGCTGTCAGTTTTAAGGCAGTATATTGAAAATACTGGTGCTTTGAATCTCCTCTTGTCCTGAAAGTTTAAAAAAATTCTCCTTCCTTGAATTTTTATTGTCCTCTTGCCCACCACTACACCTTTAGAATTGTATTTTAAAGCTTGTTCTTAGTTTACTTTGTCAAGCATTCTGAGGAGTAGAAATCCTTTGCTGACTCTAATTTTATTTCTCTTACTTGTATGGTGCTGGAGAATTAGTTTGGGGTAAAGTGAGCTTGTGACATTGTGGCTAAGAGCATACTCCACCACTTTCTAGCAGTGTGAACTTGAGCCTGTTGTTTTAATCTCTTTAGGCCTCAGTTTCCTTATCTGTAAATTAGTACTCACTTCTTAGGGTTGTTTTAGGATTAAACGATTAAATGTAAGTGCTTAGAATGGTGCTTGGCACATGGTAAGTGCTATGTAAGCATTAGCTGTTACTATTATTATTATTTTTTTTGAGGAAGATTAGCCCTGAGCTAACTGCTGCCAATCCTCCTCTTTTAGCTCAGGAAGACTGGCCCCGAGCTAACATCTATGCCCATCTACCTCTATTTTATATGTGGGACACCTATATGTGGGTCAAGTGGTGCCATGTCCGCACCCGGGATCCAAACTGGCCAACCCCGGGCTGCCGAAGTGGAATGTGCGCACTTAAGCGCTGCGCCACCGGGCCGGCACCAGTATTAGCTATTATTAAAGTGAATGTCTTTAAAAGGAGAATCCGGCCAAAAGTAAAAAGTACTATATCCTAAATATTTTATTGAAGGGGGAAAAATGAACACTACTAGAATGTAACGTGAAATCATCCTACAATTTTTCCAACACAGTGACTCTAGAGTACTTTTGAGAGAAAATACTAATTCTTCTATGGCAATAGTACTTTGAGAACCTTTTCAGCTGCAAATCAACAAATCTGTTGGAACTAAAATGCCTTTATTATGGGATCACTATCTTTGTTTTTGAGTTTCATAATTAGTGGAGACTAGTTGACTTGAGTACGGAGTGAGTTTGAGTATGAGTTTTCTCAGGGCTAGATTTGTGACTGTAACAATAACTGAAGAAGCAAAGGTGAACTTAAAGAGGTCAGCCCCTAGCAGATAGGGGGCTTGACCCAGGAGGCATCCCCGAGGGAGAACCCAGATGCAGCCTGGTTTGTCCACTGATTGCGGACCTGACTTGCAAGCTGTGGAAGGTTATGAGTGGAAGCAGCTGGCTGAGATTGTGTGTGAAATTGGTAACCTTCTATTGCCCTCAAGGGTTTTTTGGCGCAGGCTCCAGTGTCCTGTGGACCCAGGAGGCATCTCCTAGGAGGTGCTCAGCCTCAGCCAAACATGGCCAGGGATTGTAGGCTTGACCTTCAGGTTCCAGAAGATTCCTAGTAGAGGCAGCAGACTGGCTATCCTTGGGCTAGAATTTGAACCCAGGTTTGTGTGATGAAAAAAGCTAAGCTCTTTCCACTAATGACTCTATATTGTTTCCCTGGTGAAGAGGGTACCGGGGAGAAAAGGAAAGTATCTGAGGCAGTAGAGGCATCTCTGAGTTAAGCATTTAGAGGGATAGATGATATACAGTATCTGAGAGGGCAGCTATGAAATCAGAGGAGTTGCCTGCAGGCAGCAATGCCATGGTAATGGTGCTGGAGGAGATGGCAGTGGTATGGTAGTTGTTACAAACCTTTCATGGATAGATTAGAACTTGGGAATGCATTTCTGTGTTTTCCTGTAGTATTCGTACTTCAAATCATAGATGCATAGTCTTTACATCATGGAACCTCCGAGTTGAAAGGGTGTTCTAATCATTCTTTTTATGGTGTTGTTTCATGTTCGTGATTGTCCAGTCCATGCTGGGGGGAACAATGATAGAGAAGTTACTTCCTCCTTTACACCAAGATTTAAGCTCCATGCGGATAGGAATTTTGTCTCTTTGTTCACTGACTTTGCATCCCCGAGGGAGGGCCCAGATGCAGCCTGGTTTGTCCACTGATTATGGACCTGACTTGTAAGCCGTGGAAGGTTATGAGTGGAGGCA